>NC_079210.1:23434767-23714767 GCF_026745355.1 Beta vulgaris subsp. vulgaris | reverse complement strand
ATATAAAAAAGGGATAAATGGTTTGAAAAAGAATCAAACTCTTACAAAGGGAGAGAAGGAACTAAGATGGTGTTTGGTTTGTAGTATTAAGGAAGGATAAGGGCATCAAGTAAGTTGATTCGCTTTATCCCATGGTTACCCTTAAAGTCCTTTACATTTGATTCCCCACCCTACCCCAAGGTTTTACTTACCCTTTCTCTCTTCTACTCCATAATTATCTTAACCACCACCATACATCTACCAGAACCACCGCCTCTCTACTGAAACCATTATCCCTTCACCCAAAACCCTAGTTCACCCATCCAAAACACTAGCCATCCACCTAAGACTGTCGGACGACCACCTTAAATTTAAACCACCGTAAGACCTAGCCAAAACACCACCACCCCATGCGCAATTACCACCCGACCCCCCAACACCAGCACAACCACCCAAACGACCACCTGAAACTATCGCAAGACGCACCGAAAGGACCATGACAACACGTAAAATCACCACCCCACCCCAAAACACCATAGCAACCACCTAAACAACCACCTTAGGACCCAAAAGCACCACCCATCCCACCAAAATCCCAACCCAACCGAAGAAACGACTACCCTTCACCCATAACCACCAGATCTAAAAGAAAAGCGAAAATGGAGGTGCCGACGAAGGAAATGGGAGGGGGCGGGGGCGACGGTGGAGGAGAGGAGTGAGTGGCGCCGCAGGAAATAAAATTCAAGAGAGCATGGGCGGTGGTGCTGGTGGTTAAAGAGTGAATGTTTTGGTGGTGGAATTATAGGGTTTTTATTTGATGTATTCAAACAACAACCTTCAAAATCTAAGGGTAACCCTTTCCCTTATACATGTAATTCTTTCTCAAACCTTTTCAGTTTTATCTTGACTAGCGGTTGCCCCGTGCGCTACTATAATTTCTTGTTATTATAAAAATTGTCGAATATATGTCACGAGAAGCACATTTTTTTCTTCGAATAACTTCTTTTTCTTTATCTATAGTAATATATATTGCTACTTTTAGTTTCATCAAAGAAAATTTCATATCCCACTCACATTTTTCACTCCATATAGCCATATCCCCCCATGTTATTCCTCTATTTTGCTAGTGAATCTTCTTTAGACTATCAAGGTGAAAATTTATTTTATTTAGAATCCCTTTATATATAATAAAAAAATTTAAAAAATTTGCTTTTTTAAATGGGACATGCCAAACAACCCCCACGTAAGTACACATATTATACAAAAATGCTTTGACAAGGCTAAATTTGTATGCTTGAATATTTCAATTTAATACTCAGAAACATTATTTACATAAGAAGACGTGCGCCTTACTACAAAATGTTGTATTGGTTACAATACAAGGTCAAAGTTTACTCTTGCTATTTTTGTGAGATTTATGCGTTCTATAACAGTAAGAATTGTAAGGATTTTTTTTCAGTTTAGCATATCGATTCCTTTTACTTGTGGATTGTTGTTGTATATGTGTACGTTTGCATACAAGTAATTGTAGCTCTACCGTTTGTAATATCCCAAATTTTTATAACTATTTTATAAAATTTATTTTGTTATAATAAGATTTTCTAAATATAAAATTCTTAAAAATAAAGTCAAATCATAATAAATTAGATTTTTATGAAACTGTTTTTATTTATTAAATCAGATTTTTTATCTTTTAAAAAAATAATTTTCGAAATCAGAATTTTTTTTTAAATCAGATTTTTCGTTCAAAAAGAAAGATAGAGAGAAAAAAAAATTCTGAAATTATAACTTGAGTTGGTTTTGGTATAGGATTTTTTTTTTAAAAATACTTATCTTTTGGTGAAAACCATAAGATTTATACGAATATATATACCCTAAACACCCAAAAATCTCCACGTAATACACTTTCTTCATCTTTTAGGTAAGTTCTAAATTTCAGATCTAGAATCACCATTGTTGTATTTCAAACGTTTCAACCAGGAACAAAAAAAAAATTTAAAACCCGACACCGCGACTCCGACGACTTGGCCGGAGTCTGGTGCCGATCTTCTTCTTCTTCTTTTCTTCTTTCTTCTTCTTTCCTTGTTTTCCCTCTGGTTTCTCGCATGCGTTTACAGGAACTTAAAGTTCCTATTCTTCTTCATCGATCAAGTTTGCTAACAAAAGAAAATAATATTTTATTTTAAAAAAAAAACAAAAGGAAAAGGTTGATTTGTCTCGTACAGCAAGTTGGATTGTGATTTTATGAGGTATTTTTAATTTATTTATTTTTTTAAAAAAAGACAATTAAAGGAAAAAAGATTGAAAAGGCTATTCATCATAACTTGTGCCTGCAAGTTTAGTTTTCCTATTTGCTTTAGTTAAAAAAAAAATAAAGAGACATCAAACACATATGCCATGATTTTGATTATTTATGTTAAAGTTTTAAACTTTAGTCTTATTTTTTTGGGATATTATATCAAGTGACTGACTTTAGGCAATATTATTTGTTGTAGACGGAAACTTCGTAGAAGGCAACTTTTAGTTGATATTGCGATACTTGGGAAGTGTTCGAGGTAATTCACAATGTCCATCAACAACTTAGAATCCCGTTAGGAATTGTAAGTGTTATGTGTAATACATGTGGTTTATGTGATTCTTTATTTATGTTAGATGTATATTATGTGACATAAATAGTATTAGTACTTGTTATGACTAAAATTATTATTATTAATAAATTTTGGTACTACTATCTCCGCGTATAATACTTATGTATCTACTAGTATTTTAATACTACATTTGGATTTATAATGTACATATGTAATCACCATATTAAAAATTATATTAATGTTGGTAATGTAACTTAACGGGTACAACTAGTGAGTTATTGATGTTTCGAACAGCTCTATAAGTTGGTATTGTGACTTTATGAGGTTCTAATGATGGACGTATTGGTTGTTATGAACTCTGGACGAGGAGTATTTTAAATTCTATAAGGTGGTTAAGTTGTGGGAAAAAATATTTATTGAACTGTAAACGTACATGTTAATGTTACTGTGATATTTGATGTGTCATAACTATTAAAATATATTAATCACGTAAAGTGGAAATATTATTGAGGGAATTATCTTGCTGTGGACTTGGATCCTCCATAGGTGATGAACAATATTTGATTTTATTCTGTTACAACTCTTTATTGTCTTCCTCCTAATACTATTGGTGCGCATTGCGGATACCCATTAGATTAGTGAGGGGTGTGCACACTAGGGACGTTCTCAAAATGAATTGTACCATTATTCTTAATTTCTCTAGGTGACGACCCATGTTGAAGTAGGTGGTTACTGGATTAGTCCCGGCCTACTGACGTTCAATCCCTTCAATAATTAAATTTGTGTTTGTATGACTCATATAAACTTGAAATAATTGAAATGGTTAATCATATTATATACTTGTCTATATTATGTTATACTTGTCTGTACTCGTTATATTGTCTATATTATGCTATAAAAATTATTTTCAAAATTTAACTATTATTATTATTATTATTTTACGGGATGGAGTTGTAATTACTTATCTTTCGTTAATTTTGTGTATTTGTTTTCCTTTGTTCTCTTCCTATTTATATTGTGCAGGTTGGTAAAGGGACTACGTTGCAGGAATGAGTGAATTTATAGTTTTTAAGTTCACCTAGTTTAATAAACTTATAGTACTGTATTTGAATTGTTTAGTTTTATTGGTTTAAATTAGACAACTTAGTTTGGTTTATTTTGATACTTTGGTTTGTGTAGTTAATTTTATTTTAATAATTAGCCTTGCATTTATTTTAACAATAGATGCGGCGGTAACACCCTAAAGGTTTGGTCAGTATTTTAATGAAAAGTGAATATTTTAAAAGTTTAAACCAAAGTTTTGGGGTGTTACAAATTGGTATCAGAGCTTAGGTTATAATAAATAATATAAATTAGGAGTTAATAAAATGTTTAAATAATTACGAGTCTAAGGTTAAAATAATATAGGTTAATAAATTAATATAAACATTAAAATAAATTGTGAGAGTGGTCGAAAATGGGTTTATGTGCTTAATGTGAAAGCACTTATTTCAGGTGCTTATTAATTGTTTCTTTTCGTTCGTATATGTTTAGATGTTGTAACTACAAGAAATATTGTGCTAGTGGACCGTTTCACCGTAGGATTTAGAAATTTATATTTATAATAAGGTCTATAGACTAAGTTCTTTAGTAGTATTGGAAATTCTCTAAGTTCCTATTTATATGTTTTTATTAGGAATCTTATTACTTGCCTATTTGAGTTGAATAGAGTTTGAGTTCTGGTTATAATTTTTGTTTACTTATCAAATTTGATGGAAGCATGCAAAGATTGTCTTGCAATGTTATGATGAATTATATTTTGTTGAGGCATGTAATTTTCTTATGATGAAAGTTTGTATTGAGTAAATAAAACGATGTGCAAGACCATGTATGGGTGAATAGATGTAGTAATCCAATGCTAATGTGCAGGAATTGTATGCAAACCTATCAAGTATACACTAGATCTCGTAGGAGGACTTTTAACAAATGGCTGAAACCCTGAACAACTGCTTGAAGAATGAGATCTCTTGAACAACTTCCAACGTATGGGTTTAGTGTTTGCAAAACCAATTAGGGAATAATGGTGGAGAGGACCACAAGCTGCTATGGCAAAGAATTAGCAACCCTTAAACCTCCAATTTTGTAGGAAAGGAAGACCCCTTACTCTTAGTGAACTGGCTAAGAAACTTTTGATAAGTTATTCACTGCTACTGGGACACCTGAAGCTCAAAAAGTAGACCAAGCTACCTTTTATTTTGAGGGAGGATGCAGACACTTGGTGGGAGAGTCAAGGACCTATTGTTAGAGCTCAGGAAAACTTTAATTGGAAGCTTTTAAGGTTGCTATTAAGATAGATTTTTCCCTGAACATATTAGGAGGCAGAAATACAATGAGTTCACTAGATTTAACCGGGAGGTACTATGTCTGTGCAAGAGTATGCCCAAAAGTTCAATGAGTTAGCTAGATTTTGCCCTAATGTTGTGCCAGATGAGAGAGCCAAGGCTCAAAAGTTTGAGGATGGGTTAGCATTTAGAATTCAGACCAGACTTGGGGAGCAACTTCTGCAACTTTTCAGGAGGCTTATGCTAAGGCTTCTAATATTGAGAGGATTTTGAGGCGTGAAGAGGAAGTTATGGGGAGGAATAAGAGAAAAGACCCACCTAACAACCAAAATGACCATGGAAATGACAAGAAACCTCGATATGGGGGTAACAATAGTAATGGGGGAATAATCACATAATGGTGGTGATAATTACCAAGGGAATCGTAGCAACTACCAAGGTCAGGGAGATCAAACCAACAGGGAACCCGTACCCAGAACCCTACTTGTAGGAAGTGTAATAAAAGCCACCCAGGATTTACCCGTCAAGGAGACCCAATAACTAGTTATGCTTGTGGAGAGAAAGGACATAAGGCTAATCAGTGTCCCAATCGTCAGAATAATGGACAAAATGGGAACAAAGGGGGGAATAGGAATGGTCATGGGCCTAATCAGAACCAGAACAACAATCGTCCCTATAACAACAACAACTCCCAGGGTCAGACTTCGAATGCTCAAGGAGGGAACACTACTCAGCATAATGGTCAGAATAACAATCGAGCAAATGGAGGAAACAACAATGGCATGGAAATGGCGCTCGAGGCAACAATGGAAGAATCTATGTTATGAACTAGAATGAAGCAGACACCAACGCCAATGTTGTGACGGCTACTTTCCTCGTAAACTCTAACCCTGCTTACTTGCTTTTTGATTCTGGGGCGTTTCATTCTTTCATAGCTAGTTCATTTGTTGAAAAGTTAGGTCTAAAACCCTCAATCTTGTGTCAAACTTTCATAGGAATACCTTCAGGAGAAGTAGTTCCTTATAGTTCCATATACCAAGACATACCCATTACCATATTAGGATCTGATTTGCCTGCTGATCTTATTTAGTTTGACTTACCCGACTTTGATGTAATATTGGGGATGGATTGGCTTGCTAAGTATAAAGCTAGCACTAGTAGAATAAATGCTATTTGCTGCGGTGATATTGCTGCGGTTTTACCCATACGCAGCAATACATCACGGAAAAAAAATAGTTAAATATAAAATAAAGATATTGCTGCGGTTTCGGCCGAAAACCGCAGCAATATGATGTCATCGAGAAAATTTCTAAAAAAATTGACTATTTGACCAAATATGTTGCTGCCGCAGCAATATATTAAAATAAAATTTAAAAAAAATATTTTAATATATTGCTGCGGTTTTTAAAGAAAACCGCAGCAATATTATTAAAAAAATATATAAAAGGGTGAATTAGCTCGCTTAGGGTTTTATTTCTCTTTTCCCTGCAAATCCTACGCCTCTTCTCTCAACTCCTCTCACTCCACGCCTCTCTCAACTCCTTCTCTCACTCCACGCCTCTCTCAACTCCTTCTCTTCCTCTCACCCTTTAGATCTCACGCCTCTTTCCTCTCACTCCTCTCATCATCCCCTCAAAAATCGTCGGCTCGTTCGTTGCTTCTCATCCTCTCACCCTTTCGCCGGCTCGTTCGTTGTTCTTCGAGATCTTCGTTGTTTCTTCGAGATCTTCGTTGTTTCTTCGAGATCTTCGTTGTTTCTTCGAGATCTTTGTTCTTCGCGCACTTTTCGCCGGCTGGAGCGTCGCCTCTCATCAAGACCGCCGGCTCGTTCTATGTTCTTCGCCATTTTCGGTGATTTCATTTCTTCGCGCAAACTCTTCACTCTCTTTGTTCGTTGTCGTAGATCAGATTCTCTCTAAGATAATCGCAAGTCGAAGAAGGCCACAAGTTGAAGCAGCGTCGGTCAGTCCTAGACTCGGCGGCAGTGGCCTTCAACAGATCGCTTTTAGGATTTTTTTAATTTTTTTTTCTTTTTTTCAGATTTGTATGTTTGTAGATTATTTTGTTTTATGATTTTTCATTATTTTTAATATATTTTTTGTTTGTAGATCTGTTAGTAAACTGTTTGTTTTCCTTTTTTTTTTTGTTTGGTGAGATTTGTTCATCTGTTCCTAAATTTTTTATTGTTGGATTTTTTTTATATTATTTTCTTTTTTAGATCTGTTGATTTATTTTTTAATATATTTTTTGTTTTTATAATAATTTTTTTAATTAGTCATTAAGTTGTAATTAGTTTTCTTATGTTTATATATTAATGAGATTTTATGTCATTTTATTTTTAGTTTGTCTTTAGTGGATATGTTAGTTGCATGGTTTTCATTTTTCAAATATATTTGCGAAATGACAAAAAAAAAAAAAAAATTTGTACCAGGTCATATTGCTGCGGTTTTGGCTAAAAATCGCAGCAATATACTGAATCTTTCCTGATAAAAAATTATAATATTGCTGCGGTTTTGCCTAAAAAACCGCAACAATAGTGGTATATATTGCTGTGGTTTAAAACCGCATCAATATAATTAATACCTATTGCTGCACTGATAAGCGCATACATATCTATATTTTTGTCCCCTAAAATTAGTCTTATGGTTGTCTTCTATGTGTTATTTTATAATATTTATTGACTTTTATTAATAAGTGACTTATTTATGTCCATATTATATTTTATTGAATAATTAGCTTAAATAGTGTGCTATTTTATTATAGGTATTTTACAAGTTTACTTTGCTAAAGGAAGACAACAAGACTAAAAGAAAGAAGAGAAGAAAAGAAAAAAAAATAATAATAAAAGTGAGCCCCCAACTCACGTGGGCTTTGTCACATGATGGAAACAACAAAGGCTTCTTCTTATATGTTGACTCAGCAAAACTAAAGAAACAAGAAGTTGTTTCTATAGTCCTCATTCCACGCAAGAGATAACAAAAGGAGATATGTATCTCCTCAAATCTTCACGCTATAATTTGTTTAGCGGATTTTCAGTTTGGAGATTTTATCTTTTTGATTCTATCTTCTACACAACTAGATATAAATTCACCATCTTTTGGAAGGAAAAAAACACGCACACATACAAGAGAGTTCGTGAGAGTGAAGAAAAAAATCGGGTTCGTCCAAGATCGACAAGTTGATAGGAATTGAAGAATTATTGCGTTCGGAGGCGAATTGAGGGTAGCGGCTATATCCATTCGGGTCTACAGTCATGAGTTTTCTCTCTCTTCTATTTTCAATTAGTTGTTCTTGTGATTGAACTGGATTTTATCTGAATTTATTCATATTTTCAGTTTCTTATATTTTATTATTTGAGTCTAATTGGTTAACGCTGAGTTGATTGAATTTAATTACTTAATTTAGTATTTATACAATTCATACTATTGTTGGTTGGTTATGAAATTTGATATCTTTACTTGTAATTGGACGCAATTAGTTGTTTAGATACTCAAATTGTGCTATATGACTATTAGGGCTGCGTTTAATAGTTGGATAGGGAGGACGACTTGAGATTAATAAGAGTGAGCGGCTCATCTTAATATTCTTAAGTGTGTGAATTGTGCTAATAAAACAAGTTTATTAGGGTTGGATTTGTCTTAGCAAGATTCTAGATTTTTAGTGAGTAAGACAAGAATTGATCGCGGCGATAATTACCAATCTAATGCTAAGTTAACTATTAAAGTGGTCTCAATTATAAAGGTTAAGAACTAAATTATGACTAAACATTCTATGATCGAATCGGGAATTAATAGAGTTGTGTGTCGTCATTGTAATTATTAGTTAGTAGTAGTTTTAATTTTAATTATCTAAGTATTGGTTACAACCGAAACCCCCCTAATCGTATATATGTGAATAGTGTAAATAGTGTAAATTCGTATATAATACTATATTTTTGTCACTTAGTTGAATATTTGAGTTTAGGAATTATAATAATCTTCTCGTGGGATCGATCCTTTCTTACCCTTTTACTAATTATAAATATTTTTGAAGGTTTAAGTTAGGTTTTTAATTTTATACGGTAAACGACACGTATCAAATTTTGGCGTCGTTGCCGGGGAGATTATTCTTTTTAGTTCCTAACTTGTTAAAGTTTAACTTGGTGTTATTTGCATTTTTTATTTATAATCTGTACATAACTTGATATTTTTATATGAAGTTTCTTGTGTTTATATTTTGGTTTTACTGTATGACGTGCTCTGCTTTATGTGAATGCTTTAGCTTGTGCATATTGAGAGTACTCTTAATGAGTTGTACGCTTAGTGATATGTTGGTAATAAGTCTTTCAGCTTATACAAGTTTGTTCTTCTTTAATCTGCTTAAATTGATAATAGTGGAATATGTTAAGTTATTTGTTATGATTAATAAGGGTATAGATGAGGATCTAAGGCATTCTCCTGAAGCATGCACATGCCGTGATCTAGAGTAACTTGGTTGACTAGTTTTGTCATATAACCCATATACAAATCTAAAGGTGCATTAATCATTTCATACTTGACAAATGTTATCTAGATTATGCATATAATCCAGTATAAGTCAAAAGTCACATTTATGATACACTTAACTTTTAAACTAATCACTTGTTTGGTGGAGCAGCGCAATTAACCTGATAAGATACTAATAGGCTGGATTTGTCAAAGTTGGGATAAGAGTGTTGTTTATTTGCTTTGCAGCTCTAGCTCTGATATATATGTAATTGCTACTCTTTTTCTTATGGAATTTGAATAAGACTTACATGATTTATTTACCTCGGATATATTTCAATTAAAATTATTACAACTTTGGGAAATTTCATTAGCTAAAATTTAGTCGATTAAGTTTATCTCTTGCCAACTTGCTATCGCTTTAGTTAGAGTAGTATTATAAGTTTATTGCTTGTTTCTTGGCCAAATTTTTGCAAGCTATAGTCTTGTATTATCTCCTCTTACTAATAAGCATAAACACAAGCATATCACATGTTTCGTATGAAATTTTTTGCATGATGTATGCTTGTGGTTTGACATTGTACTTTGAACAAGTTGGTTAATGGAAAAGAAAAGACTAATCTTAACAGCGAATGTGTGTTTCTAGCTTTAATCTCAGTGAGCACAAGAGAATTAATGTCGATTTATAAGTTCAGTTTTGAATGCACAACTATAGGAATGAATTGCTTAATTATTTTGTTAAATGGTTTCCCAGAATTGCTCTGAACTTTTAATTGAATTGCTCTAGAACTTTCTGACTTATGTTGCTCATACTGGATGCACTAAACGTGTACGCTAGGATCATCATTAATACTGCAGAAAAAAAATATATATTCGAACCTTACTGTCATTTTCCAGATTCAATCAAATTTGCTACTTTTAACCTTTGCTATTTGCTTTGCTGTAGTGCCCTGCTTTGCCTTATATTGAGTATATAGTTTGGGTATTTTTTGGTGTTTGTTTTGTCCAGATAATATAGTCATATTCTTTGCCAGCTATAATTTTCAATGATGTATTCTAACTGGTGATCAATATAAGCAACTAATTATATGACATGATTACATAAAGTTTCTACAAGACAGAAACTTGAATTTCTTATGAACTCAATGAAATTTGAATCATAACTTGCTACACTTACTGAGTATTCAAGTATATATAAAAAGATTGGCTTAGTTGGTATAAAAATGAGAATAAGTGATTACCCTTACTTAAATCAATAGTCTAGCGAAAGTTAACTTTTAAGTAATAAAGATAGCTTAAAATTATAATGTTAGTAATATTAGTAGTTAACTTCTAAAAGTAGTTTATTAAAGAAATGTTAAATGTAGTAGTTATAGAGTGCAGATTATGCAATTGTAGTTAAATGATAGGCCAATCTATCTAATAGCAAGCATCTATTCTTTATTTTCCAATTATCACGCTGCACTATGCCTTTTGCTCATACTCGTCGGTAGCGTCACTTGTAGTACACTAGTAGCAATAAAAAAAAATAAAGAGTTCAAGTGCATGTTTATTTCTTTATTTGGTATACTAATTTAGAATACTATTTCAGGTGCATGAGTTTGGATACTACCACAAAACTTCAGCGGATAAACCTGTTTATTGAAACTCTAAACGAAGCTAGCCCAGAGAAATTACTTTACATCTTTCAAGACAGACCACGTGAAGACTCAGAGATGGGTGATGAAAGAACCTTGAAGGAATTAGGAGCTCCTAAGCTAGATGATGAACCTCTCTGCATTGTTTTTCCAACCTTGGAAAGACCTTTGAAGCTGAACTCAGGTTTTCTTAATCTCCTTCCCAAATTTTATGGGAACGCAGGTGAAGATCCTCATAGACATTTAAAAGAATTTATAGTTGTTTGTTCAACCATGAAACCTGAAGGAATTGAACAAAATCAAGTAAGATTGCATGCTTTCCCATTTTCCCTACATGATTTAGCTAAAGATTGGTTATATACTATGTCTTCTGGTTCCATTACGACTTGGGACGCCTTACAAAAAGCTTTTCTGGAAAAATTCTTTCCCGCCAGTCGTATTGGATCCATAAGAAAGGAAATATGTGGAATTAGACAACATAATTCGGAAACACTTTATGAATATTGGGAATGTTTTAAAAAATTATGTGCTTCCTGTCCACAACATCAAATAACTGATCAACTGTTAATTCAATATTTTTATGAAGGATTGTTGCCTAACGATAGGGGTATGATTGATGTTGCTAGTGGTGGCGCATTAGTAGACAAGACACCAACTCAGGCTAGGAATTTAATTGCTAACATGGCCCAAAACACTCAACAACATAGCACTAGAAATGATGTTAAAAGGGTAAATGAAATTGACTTAAGTGGTGTTAAATCTCAATTGCAAGAAAATGCTCAACAAATTGCTACTTTGACCACTTTAGTGTCTAAAATTGTTGTTGGTAATGAGTCTAAAGCTAGAGTATGTGGTATATGTTCTGAGTTTTCTCATGCAACTGATGCTTGTCCTACTTTAAAAACTGAAGATGTTAATGCTTTAGGAGGCTTTTCCAATCAAATAAAATATGATCCTTATTCACAGACTTATAATGAAGGTTGGAAAGATCACCCAAATCTTAGGTATGGAACTAGACCACAGTTTTCACAAACTAATCAACCTAGGCAATTTGGTGTACAAAACCCTTCACCCCAATCTTCAGGCCCATCATTAGAAGACTTAGTGAAGCAATTAACTACTCAAATAGGTCAAGTACACAACCATGGAGTCGAGTATCAAAAGAAAACTGATAATCACCTTCACCACATAGATACTCAAATAGGACAAATTTGTACTTCACTAAGTAACTTAGAAACTCAACTTTCAGGTAAACTACCATCTCAGCCACTACCTAACCCAAAAGAGAATGCCAAAGCCGTGACCCTTAGGAGTGGGAAAGAGTTGAGTGAACCTAAGGCAAAGAGTCGCGAGATTGAAAGAGAGATAGAGGTTAAACCTGACGATGAACTTAATATAGGGGGAAATGGAGAGATTGAGAGTAGAAAAGACAATGAAGGAAAGGGTAAGCTTAATCCAGAAATTGATGTTTCTCATTTTAAAGATGTGCCTCCTTTCCCTTCCAGATTTGCTAAAGCTAAGAAAGCTACTCTTGACAATGAAATTCTTGAGACTTTTAGGAAAGTTGAAGTCAATATTCCTTTACTTGATGCTATTAAACAGGTTCCCCGTTATGCAAAGTTTCTTAAGGAACTTTGTACTAACAAAAGACAATTTCATCCTTCTGAAAAGGTAAGTATGGGAGAGAATATTTCAGCTGTAATTCAAAAGAAGCTTCCCCCTAAATGTAAAGATCCTGGCATGTTTTCTATTCCTTGCAAAATTGGTAATTCTAAATTTGAAAGATGCATGCTAGATTTAGGAGCTTCGATTAATGTGATGCCCAAATCTGTCTATGATACTTTAAATGTGGGATATTTGTCTAAAACTGATGTGGTTATTCAGTTAGCTGATAGGTCAAATGCATTTCCCATTGGAGTGTTAGAAGATGTACTGGTTCAAGTAAATGAATTAGTTTTTCCGGCTGATTTTTATGTTCTTGATATGGGTGATAGAACCGATAATGTTCCTTTATTGTTGGGAAGACCTTTCTTGAAAATTCTAAGACTAAAATTGATGTTCATCAGGGTAATTTGACATGGAATTTGATGGTGAAATAATTAAGTTCAATATATTCGATGCTATGAGATACCCAAATGATGTCAATAATGTTAGTTCTATTGATTCCTTTGATGCTTTTGTTGGATGGCTCAAGAAATTTTTGATCTGTGGTGTGAAAAATTGTTTGAGACTGATAATTTTACTGATAGCAAGGACACTGAAATGCCTGTTTCTTTAGTAGATATGTCTGATGTAGCAAGTCTTGATTCGCAAAATGATAAAAAAGATAATTTTGATCTTTCTATGCCAGTGTCTATACCTAAACTAATCCCTTCTATTGTTCAAGCACCTCAATTAGAATTGAAACCACTACCCTCGCATCTAAAATATGTTTATTTAGGTGAAAATGAAACTCTACCTGTGATTATCTCCAATGCTCTAAATCAATTTCAAGAAGATAAATTGGTAAATGTGCTAAAAGACCACAAGGAGGCTATCGGATGGACCTTAGCTGACATAAAAGGAATTAGTCCCACCTTATGCATGCATAGAATTTTTCTTGAAAAAGATGCTAAACCCACGAGAGAACTCAACGTAGGTTAAACCCCTCCATGATGGAGGTAGTTAAAAAGGAAATCCTTAAGTGGTTAGATGCCGACGTGATTTATCCTATTTCTGATTCTTAGTGGGTGAGTCCTGTTCATGTGGTCCCTAAAAAAATGGAATAACTGTTGTTGAAAATACTAAAGGAGAGCTTGTTCCAACTAGAGTGTCAAATGGATGGAGGGTCTGCATTGACTATAGGAAGCTTAATCAAGCTACTAGAAAAGATCATTTCCCTTTGCCCTTTATTGATCAAATGTTAGAAAAACTTGCTGGTCAATCATTCTTCTGCTTTCTTGATGGTTATTCTGGTTATACTCAAGTACCCATCGCTCCGGAAGATCACGATAAAACCACATTTACCTGCCCTTTTGGTACATTTGCATTCAGGAGAATGCCTTTCGGACTATGCAATGCCCCTGGAACTTTTCAGCGTTGTATGATGAGTATTTTCTCTGATTTGATTGAACAAGATATGGAAGTGTTTATGGACGATTTTACTGTTTTTGGTGATTCCTTTGATAGATGCCTCCAGGGTTTAGCTCGTGTTTTGCAAAGATGTGTTGAAACTCACCTTGTATTGAATTTTGAAAAATGTCATTTTATGGTAGAACAAGGTGTAGTACTTGGACATATTGTAAGTGCTAAAGGTTTAGAAGTTGATAAAGCTAAAATAGATGTTATTAGTTCATTGCCATATCCTACATGTGTTCGTGAAGTTAGATCATTTTTAGGGCATGCTGGCTTCTATAGACGCTTTATTAAGAATTTTTCAAAAATTGCATCTCCCTTGTGTGTTTTGCTTGCTAAAGATGCCACTTTTGATTTTACAAGGAATGTAAAAAGGCTTTTGATGAGTTAAAAGAAAGATTAACTAGTGCACCCGTGCTTCGACCACCTGATTGGACCTTACCCTTTGAAATCATGTGTGACGCTAGTGATAAGACTATCGGTGCCGTTTTAGGTCAAAAGAAAGATAAAGAATCCTATGTGATCCATTATGCTTCTAAATCACTTGATTCTGCTCAATGCAACTATACTGTAACTGAAAAAGAGATGTATGCTGTGATTTTTGCTTTAGGAAGTTTAGACCTTATTTACTAGGCACACATGTTATTGTGTATTTGACCATTCTGCTCTAAAATATCTCTTGAAAAAGAAAGAATCCAAACCTCGCTTACTTAGGTGGATGCTTTTGTTACAAGAATTTGACTTAGAAATTAGAGATAAGAAGGGTGTTGAAAATCTAGTTGCTGACCACCTTAGTAGAATTGTTCCTAGAGATGATTGGCCTTTAATGACTGAATTCTTTCCTGATGAACAACTTCTTTCAATGTATCATGTTGAAACTCCTTGGTATGCTGATATGGTTAACTATTTGGTCACTAGCACATTCCCCCCGACTCTATCTAAAGCTCAAAAAGAAAAGATTAAATCTGAGTCAAAGTATTACTTTTGGGATGACCCTTATTTGTGGAAATCATGCTCTGACCAAGTAATTAGGAGATGTGTAGACCAATCTGAATATGCTTCGATTCTTACATTCTGTCATAGTCTTGAAAGTGGAGGACATTTTGGTCCTCAAAGGACTGCTCATAAGGTTCTGGAATGTGGTTTATATTGGCCTACACTTTATAAAGATGCTTATGTGTTCTGTAAGTCTTGTGAACGTTGCCAAAAGACTGGAAATGTATCTAAAAGGAACGAAATGCCCCAACATGGAATCATAGTATGTGAAATCTTTGATGTGTGGGGAATTGATTTTATGGGTCCCTTCCCCTCATCTTTTGGTAATCTTTATATTATTCTTGCTGTCGATTACGTTTCTAAATGGGTGGAAGCTCAAGCTACCATAACTGATGATGCTAAGACAGTTGTTAAGTTTGTTAAGAGTCACATATTTAACAGATTTGGTATGCCAAAGGCCATAATTAGTGATAGGGGTACCCATTTTTGTAACAAAACATTTGGGACTCTCCTTGAAAGATATCATGTGACACATAGAGTAGCAACAGCCTATCATCCTCAGACGAACGGACAAGCTGAAGTGTCCAATAGGGAAATCAAATCAATTCTAGAAAAGATGGTAAACCCTAACAGGAAGGACTGGAGCCTTAGATTAGATGACGCATTGTGGGCATATAGGACAGCTTATAAGACACCTCTAAGAATGTCCCCTTACAGACTTGTTTACGGAAAAGGATGCCATCTACCTGTCGAAATCGAGCATAAGTCTTACTGGGCTGTAAAGCAATGTAATATGGACTACGAACAAGCTGGACAGAGAGGAAACTTAGTTTGCAAGAACTAGAAGAACTTAGATTAGCAGCTTACGAAAACACTCAGATTTATAAAGATAAGACTAAAGCCTTTCATGACAAGCGGATTATTCAAACTGATTTCTCAGTGGGACAAAAAGTCCTTTTATATAATGCTCGCTTAAAGTTGTTCCCTGGTAAGCTTAGGTCCAGATGGTTAGGTCCTTTTGTTATTACTGATATTTTCCCTCATGGTGCAGTGGAGATTAAAAGCTTGGAATCTGGAAAATTGTTTAAAGTAAATGGCCACAGATTAAAACCATTTTATGAGTTTGAGCATGCAGGTTTAATTGAAGAGATCGAGCTTCATCGAGAATGATGCTTGCATAATGTCGAGCCAACGACATAAACTAAGGGCGCTACTTGGGAGGCAACCCAATCCTGCTACTATCACTTCCTCTTGTTATTTCATTTTATTTTCTTACTGTTCTCTCAGTTTTACACTCATCATTCATGCTTTATGTTTATCATAGCTAGGAAATTTAGTCATATTCTAACTTGTTTTTGCTCCTTGTCCCCCAGCACCATGCCACCTTCACATCTCATGAGTGATACTCTAGAAGTGGGGAAGCAATCAGAGGTTCCAAACTAGCTTTCTATTAGGAAGGCAACACATTACAACAACATATATGAACAAGGCAGCCCGTTATGATCTCCATTATTATTTCTCTTTGTGAAGAAAGGTACACATAACCAGCTAAGTTCTCTCATTCTTTAATTCAATTCTTTTTCATTGAGGACAATGCACATTCTAAGTGTGGGGGGGAGATAAATGGTGAACAGTTTCACTTTGGAGCTGAAAAAAAAAAAACAAAAAAAAGAAAAACAAAATTGGGATATGTCCTGTTTTAAGGGAAGTGCTGCAAAATTTTCTGTAGAATTTTTATTTTATTAAGTACTATAAAAAAAAATAATTGTGCTTTTGCTTGCATTAGTTATAGAACTTTAGTTGCATTTAATTTAGGATTTCCACCTCTTAACTTCCTAAGGAATGGCGATTAGTAAGTTGATAAGAAACTCTAATCTAACTTGTTTTTGAAATAAAATAATTTTTTTGAAATAAAAGATTTTGGGAATGTTATATAATTGGAAACGGATAATCGAACTTGAGAGATTTATAATACAATTGAAAAAAAAATTATCTTGCTTCTCTTAAATAAGCTGGCTAGATAAATAGACCAAACCTTGTGAGCTTCTGAGCCTATTAGACTGACACATCTGCATCAGTCTCATTATTTACTTTCTTGTGTGATAGTTCCTCCATGAAGTGTGGCTCTTGAACTTGACTTGGTACTCTTTGAGACTTTTGTGACAAATGCTATGAAGAAATGATTGAGGCGTTCTTTTCATTTTTTTTTTTTAGCCTCAGAGATTTTATTTCATATAATATTTCCTTTTTTTTAGCCCTTCTGAGCCTTAAAATCTCGTTTTTACTTGCTAACCATACATTACAAACTTGCGGCCTCCTACAGATTATACCCATGCTTGGCTAAGGGGAGTTATTATATATTGAGTTTGTATTGTAAGATTGTGATATATTGTTGAAAAAAAAAGAAAGAGAAAACAAGGGTTATGAAAACTTTATTATTATTGAAAAATGTCAAAGAAAATATATGTTTGAAAGTCATAGAACGATGAAAATGCTATGAAATATCCATATAAGTATTATAATGGCATTACATGTGAAGGATATGGTGAATAATATGAAAAGAAAAAAAAAAGTGGAGTTTGTTGTGAGTGGAACATCATAAGTCATGTATTTTTGCTCCCTTTAGCTCGGCTTATAATTAACTCCACATTCCTAAATATTATTCCTACCCTTTAGCCCTGGCCACGTTACAACCTTATGAAAGACCTTTTGATCTTTATGCATTATGTCACTTCAAAGTGGAGAATTGAGACGATAGTCAAGTTTAAAGAAATATACTTCATTTTGATTGACTCGGTTATAGGTTTGAGTGATATATTTAACCCTAGACACATGAGCGTTGAGTGTTTTATTCTACCTGTGAGGGTCTATTTATTGAACTTGATACGCATACATTTGTGGATTCATGCTGGAAATTTTTGAGTTGCAAAAGATAACAATTAGTTCATGAAGTATTATGAGATTTGATAGTTCGATTGTTTAAACACTAAGAGTATGACATCTCCATTAACATTTTCTAAACGTTTTTCTGACTAACATTGAAATGTTTTAGTTTCTTGTAGTGTGCTTATCTAATATCGTTATTTCCGACAAAGAAAAATGAGGTGGAATATTAGGTCTTGCATTTAGTTTTTGTCATTATAATATCCATGTTTTCTAGTTGGTTGGGAAACTATGTTAATAAGGCTTTGTGGGTATGCCATCTGAAAATCCTCACGAGACCTTACTCGTCCACTAGGGTAGCCTAGGGGTTTAAAGGGCTTGTTGCACATGCTAAGTGCAATCGTGATTCCTACGACAGTGAGTTAGGTTTATTGCTTTCCTAGTCTAGTTTTACTTTTATTTTAGTAGTATTTTGATCGAGGGCGATCAAAAGCTAAGTATGGGGGAATTTGATACGCGCATATATATCTATATTTTTGTCCCCTAAAATTAGTCTTATGGTTGTCTTCTATGTGTTATTTTATAATATTTATTGACTTTTATTAATAAGTGACTTATTTATGTCCATATTATATTTTATTGAATAATTAGCTTAAATAGTGTGCTATTTTATTATAGGTATTTTACAAGTTACTTTGCTAAAGGAAGACAACAAGACTAAAGAAAGAAGAGAAGAAAAGAAAAGAAAAAAAAAATAATAAAAGTGAGCCCCCAACTCACGTGGGCTTTGTCACATGATGGAAACAACAAAGGCTTCTTCTTATATGTAGACTCAGCAAAACTAAAGAAACAAGAAGTTGTTTCTATAGTCCTCATTCCACGCAAGAGATAACAAAAGGAGATATGTATCTCCTCAAATCTTCACGCTATAATTTGTTTAGCGGATTTTCAGTTTGGAGATTTTATCTTTTTGATTCTATCTTCTACACAACTAGATTAAAATTCACCATCTTTTGGAAGGAAAAAAACACGCACACATACAAGAGAGTTCGTGAGAGTGAAGAAAAAAATCGGGTTCGTCCAAGATCGACAAGTTGATAGGAATTGAAGAATTATTGCGTTCGGAGGCGAATTGAGGGTAGCGGCTACATCAATTCGGGTTACAGTCATGAGTTTTCTCTCTCTTCTATTTTCAATTAGTTGTTCTTGTGATTGAACTGGATTTTATCTGATTATTCATATTTTCAGTTTCTTATATTTCTATTATTTGAGTCTAATTGGTTAACGCTGAGTTGATTGAATTTAATTACTTAATTTAGTATTTATACAATTCATACTATTGTTGGTTGGTTATGAAATTTGATATCTTTACTTGTAATTGGACGCAATTAGTTGTTTAGATACTCAAATTGTGCTATATGACTATTAGGTGTTGCGTTTAATAGTTGGATAGGGAGGACGACTTGAGATTAATAAGAGTGAGCGGCTCATCTTAATATTCTTAAGTGTGTGAATTGTGCTAATAAAACAAGTTTATTAGGGTTGGATTTGTCTTAGCAAGATTCTAGATTTTTAGTGAGTAAGACAAGAATTGATCGCGGCGATAATTCACCAATCTAAATGCTAAGTTAACTATTAAAGTGGTCTCAATTATAAAGGTTAAGAATCTAAATTATGACTAAACATTCTATGATCGAATCGGGAATTAATAGAGTTTGTGTGTCGTCATTTGTAATTATTAGTCTAGTAGTAGTTTTAGTTTTAATTAATCTAAGTATTTGGTTACAACCGAAACCCCCCCTAATCGTATATATGTGAATAGTGTAAATAGTGTAAATTCGTATATAAACTATATTTTTGTCACTTAGTTGAATATTTGAGTTTAGGAATTATAATAATCTTCTCGTGGGATCGATCCTTTCTTACCCTTTTACTAATTATAAATATTTTTGAAGGTTTAAGTTAGGTTTTTAATTTTATACGGTAAACGACACGTATCATGCACCCTTAATTGCTGCGCGCCCCAATCCGCAGCAATAGGGCACTTTTTAACCGCAGCAAGTAGCATTTATTCTACTAGTGTAGGATAGAGTGTCATACTCAAAAGGTGTCTCTTAGGGGGCCAAAGGGAAATAGAATATCCTATCAAGGAATTGTTTCTAAACCTGAAGTCAGTATTGTGTCAGCCATGTCATTCAAAACCTATATTAGGAAGGGTTACCCCATATATTTGTGCCATGTGAAAGATGTGAGTGTGGAGGATGAAGAGATATCTCAAATACCTGTGGTGAGTGAGTTCCAAGATGTTTTTCCAGAAGATATTCCAGGGATGCCGCCAGTGAGAGAAATGGATTTTAAAATTGACCTAGTGCCTGGAACTGAAGCTATTTCTAAGGCACCATATAGGATGGCACCTGCAGAGATGCAAGAATTGAAAGTGCAATTGGAGGAATTGTTGGAGAAAGGGTACGTTAGGCCAAGCATTTCACCTTGGGGAGCACCAGTGTTATTTGTTCGAAAGAAGGAAGGAACCTTGAGGTTGTGTATTGATTACAGAGAGTTGAATAATGTCACAATAAAGAATAAGTACCCATTGCCTAGGATTGAGGATTCATTTGATCAACTTAAGGGTGCTGGAATTTTCTCTAAGATTGATTTGAGGTCTGGGTATCACCGATTGAGAATTGCGGAGGAAGATATATACCAGAGACAGCATTTCGTACGAGGTATGGGCATTATGAGTTCACAGTGATGCCATTTGGACTTACTAATGCACCTGCAGCATTTATGTATCTTATGAATAGGACTTTTCAGCCGTATTAAGATAGATTTGTGGTGGTGTTCATAGATGATATATTGGTGTATTTGAAGGACAAAGAAGAGCATGCAAGTCACTTAAGGAAAGTTTTGGAGATACTTCGAGAGAAAAAGTTGTATTCTAAGTTATCAAAATGTGAGTTTTGGCTTGAGAAAGTTGCATATTTAGGTCATGTGATTTCGAAGGAAGGTGTTGTTGTAGATCCCTCAAAGATACAAGCAGTAACAGAATGGGTGAGACCTAGTAATGTGACTGAGATTAGAAATTTCCTAGGACTTGCTGGCTACTATAGGAGGTTTGTGTGAGATTTATCAAAAGTAGCTCAACCTTTGACAAATTTGATGAAGAAAACAACTCGATTCCAGTGGGATGAGAAGTGTGTGAAAGCTTTTTAGGAATTGAAGCAAAGACTTACTTCAGCACAAGTTTTGACGTTACCATCTGGATTAGAAGGTTTTGAGGTGTATAGTGACGCTTCTAAGAATGGGTTAGGATGTGTATTAATGCAACATGGTAAGGTGGTAGCATATGCTTCGAGACAACTTAAGCCTTATGAACAGAATTACCCTACTCATGATTTAGAGTTAGCTGTTGTAGTATTCGCATTGAAGATTTGGAGACATTATTTGTATGGTGTGTCATGTAAGATTTTCTCTAATCATAAAAGTCTGAAGTACATATTTACTCAGAACGAGTTGAACATGAGACAGAGGAGATGGCTTGAACTCATTAAGGATTATGATTTAGAGATATTGTATCATGAGGGTAAAGCGAATAAAGTTGTTGATGCGTTGAGTAGGAAGACTAGTCATACGATGAACATGATGGTATTATCTGAGAGATTGTGTGAAGAATTCAGGAGAATGAGTCTAGAGGTCATGGAGCAAGGGCAAGTGGAAGCTCAATTGAATGCACTATGTGTGCAACCCACCTTATTCGATGAGATTCGAGTGAAGCAAAGTAGTAATGAGTGGATGGTGAAGATTAAGAAAATGAAAGAAGATAGAGTTACCATCGAGTTTGACATCGATGAGAATGGCATTGTGAAGTACAAGGGAAGATGGTGTATTCCTAAGGATGAGGAGTTAAAAAGAAAGATTTTGGAAGAAGCTCATAATACGCCATATTCTATGCATCCTGGAGGACATAAGCTCTATAAAGATTTGAAGCAGCATTTTTGGTGGAAAAACATGAAACGTGAAGTGGCAGAGTTTGTTGCAAAGTGTTTGATATGTCAGAAAGCGAAGATTCAGCATATGAGACCTGGTGGAATGATGCAACCTCTAGAAGTGCCGAGTTGGAAATAGGAGTCTATTTCAATGGATTTTGTGATGGGATTACCACTTACTAAGTCAGCTAAGAATGCCATATGGGTTATGGTGGATCGTTTGACAAAGTCGACCAGGTTTATGGCAATGAAGGATACTTGGAGTATGCAACAGTTAGCTAGTGCATATGTCCGAGAGGTTGTGAGATTGCATGGAGTACCAAAAGATATCGTTTCAGATAGAGACTCGAGATTCTTATCCACGTTCTGGGAGAGGTTACAACAAGCATTTGGGACATTGCTCAAATCTAGTACAGCTTTCCACCCTGCGACAGATGGACAAACAGAGAGAACAATTCAAACTTTGGAGGATATGTTGAGAGCATGCGTGATAGACTTTGGAGGATCTTGGGATGATTATTTGCCAACTATAGAGTTTTCGTATAACAACAGTTATCACTCAAGCATAAAGATGGCACCGTATGAAGCACTATATGGGGGAAAATGTAGGAATCCTTTGTGTTGGAGTGACATAAGTGAGACGATGACTTTAGGGCCTGAGATGATTGAAGAAACAACGAAACAAGTTAGGCTTATTCAGGAGCACATGAGGGCAGCTCAAGATCGACAAAAAGCCTATGCAGATCAGAATAGAAGAGAGATGGAATTTGAGGTTAAGGAGAAGGCTTTGCTAAAAGTGTCACCAACAAAGGGGTCATGAGATTTGGTAGGAAAGGAAAGTTGAGTCCGCGTTACATTGGACCATATGAGTTCTTGGAGTGAATTGGGGAAGTAGCCTATAGATTAGCCTTACCAATGGAGTTAGCCAATGTCCATAACGTCTTTCATGTGTCTCAACTTCGAAAATATATCCATGATCCTACCCATATCATTCAACCTGAAACCATTGAACTAGATGAGACCTTATCCTTTGAGCAACGCCCAATTAGGATCCTTGATACCAAAACGAGAAGTACCCGGAACAAGGCGGTAAAATTAGTCAAGGTGTTATGGTCAAGTCAAACTTGTGAAGAGGCTACTTGGGAAGCCGGAGATGATATGAAAAACCGATATCCCGAACTTTTTCAGCAGGTACGCTTCAGTTTCGGGGACGAAACTCTTTAAGGGGGTATGATATAATAGAGTAATAATTATATAGAATTCTAGTTCTGTTAGGATTCTATGTAAATTAGGGTTTTATTTTCAGTTTATTTTAATTAAATGTTTAAGTGATAAAGGAATCCTATTATATTTAGGAGTCTAATTCCTTATCATTTGAGTCAAAGTAGGAGTTTTTGTTTTCCTAATTATATTCTGATTAGGCGTGTGAAGTAGTATAGATAAAGATAGGATAATTATTTAGTATAGATAAAGATAGGATAATTATTTATCTTGATCCTTAAGATAAAGATAAATAAGTTTATTTGTTTTACTAATTCAATTAGGTTTAGGAAAACTTGTACTATATATATGAGTTTTCGAGCATAATAATAATAGAGTTGAAGTTTTTGAGTTTAACCTATTCCTTGTGGAATTAAAGTTTTAGGAGTGAATCCAAGTTTAAGCAGTGAATGCAAACCCTAGTTATTATCACCCTTGGTTAGGAGTTGATAATTTCATATCATTGAAATTCTTGTGCGTGAGGCATAGGTTTTTCTAATCAAATTCATTAAAGAAAACATAAAAAAACTAATCTTTCTAATCAAGAACAAAGTATAGCCTTCAATTTCACATCAATTGGTGTGGCTGCTGGGATCTCAAAGGTGCTTCATTGGAATTGGAAGGTTATAGATTGCGCAAGATGACTGAACCTACGATCACTCTTGCGTCCCTAGCTAAGCAGATTGCGGACCTTATGGAGATGAATGTCATGGTGCACGCAGATATGGCTGAGGTAAGGCGTGATGTGGTAGATTTAAGGAGTAATAGAAGGGATACCTCTCCACCTAGTATAGGAAATCGAAGGAGGGAGGATGAGCTCAAACTTTCGGACTTGCCTTCCTTTGATGGTGATGAAGATGCCGAGGCTTATTTGGATTGGGAAAGGAGATTGGAACGTCTCTTCAACCACAAACAATTGGAGGAACACTCTCGTTTCTCATATGCCACGTTAAAGCTTACAAAGTATGCATCACTATGGTTTGATTCACTTCAAGCTAGGCGTGAATCTGAAGGAAAGGAACCACTTGACTCATGGGCCGAATTGAAGAACAAGATGAAGAAAAGGTTTGTGCCACGAAACCACAAACAAGATTTGATCTTAAGGCTAAATTCACTCATACAAGGAGCCATGACTGTCGAAAAATACATCAAAGAATTTGAGCGTCTTTACATAGCTTGTGATTGTAGGGATCAAGAAGAACAAAAAATCGCCAAATTTGTGCTTGGATTGAATAGGAACTTACGCAACTATGTGGAGTTGCAACCACTCACAACGTTTGATGAAGTATGTTCCTTGGCATGTAAGCTTGAGAGACAACATAAAGGCTCGGCCTTTGGGATGTTCAAGCAAGGTAAAGGTGAGATGGAGATGAGTAGTGCAGCTAAGGAGGCCGTGAGTGCCAAGATAACAACACAAGAGGTTGTGGAGGCTATGAAGGGAACTCTTCCTCTTGGTGCATCTAAGGAGTCGGCTGTGAAGAAGATGGTGTGCTTTAAGTGCCAAGGGTTGGGACATGTAGCTAGAAACTGCCCTAATCGAACCATGGTAACAAGGGAGGATTACTATAGTTTCCTTATCCAAAGTAGGATGGAAGAAAGTGAGCCACAACATGAGGAACCACACGACATAGGGGACATGACTAGTGAAGAGTTTTGGACCAAGCAAGCCAAGTGTAGTCCAGAAGAGGCGCATGAAGTGTTGGTAGTAAGGAGATCTTTGTTGGTTGAATTGCAAGATGAACAAGAAGATGAGCAAAGACAAAGTCTTTTCCTTTCGACATGCTTAATAAAGGATCAAGCTTGCTCTTTTATCATTGATAGTGGATCATGTACTAATGCTTGTTCTCTAACTATGGTGGAAAAGCTACAATTACTTACAAGAAAACACCCTAACTCTTATAAACTTAGCTGGTTGAATGATGAAGGTGGTGTGTGGGTAAGAAAACAAGCATTGGTTAGCTTCAAGGTAGGGGAGTATCATGATGAGTTATGGTGTGATGCTATTCCTATGACAGCTTGTTCATTGTTGCTTGGTAGGCCATGGCAAAGTGATAGGTTTGTTCTTCACAATGGCAAAACAAATGAGTATTCGGTTCTTATGGGTAATAGGCGCTTACTACTTGAGCCTTTGCCTCCAAAGAAGCATGCTGCCACGCAAGGAAAGGAGAAAGGGAAGCAAGAGGGAGCTCATATGTGCGTGAGTTTGTGCCATAAAGAAGTCTTGAAAACCGCAAGCAATAAGAAGGAAAAACGGCAACAAGTGCTACAATTACGTCAAGGCTCTAAGTTGGAGTTAGGAGATAAGGTGTGGTTGTCCCTTGCAGCTCAAAGACTCCATAT
Source organism: Beta vulgaris subsp. vulgaris (assembly GCF_026745355.1). NCBI lineage: Eukaryota > Viridiplantae > Streptophyta > Magnoliopsida > Caryophyllales > Amaranthaceae > Beta > Beta vulgaris. The sequence goes on along the minus strand of NC_079210.1, from coordinate 23,689,200 downwards.
GAATCACAAAAATGACGAGCCTATGGATGAAGGTCCATTTGAAATTGTTGAAAAAGTTGGCTATGAAACTTTCAAGGTGTTGCTAGGAGGTGGCATATGTGCAACATTGCCTTCATGTGACTTGGTACCATGCTTTCCAGATTAAAACTTGAGACAAGTTTTTTTTCTACAGGGGGAGTATGATATAATAGAGTAATAATTATATAGAATTCTAGTTCTGTTAGGATTCTATGTAAATTAGGGTTTTATTTTCAGTTTATTTTAATTAAATGTTTAAGTGATAAAGGAATCCTATTATATTTAGGAGTCTAATTCCTTATCATTTGAGTCAAAGTAGGAGTTTTTGTTTTCCTAATTATATTCTGATTAGGCGTGTGAAGTAGTATAGATAAAGATAGGATAATTATTTAGTATAGATAAAGATAGGATAATTATTTATCTTGATCCTTAAGATAAAGATAAATAAGTTTATTTGTTTTACTAATTCAATTAGGTTTAGGAAAACTTGTACTATATATATGAGTTTTCGAGCATAATAATAATAGAGTTGAAGTTTTTGAGTTTAACCTATTCCTTGTGGAATTAAAGTTTTAGGAGTGAATCCAAGTTTAAGCAGTGAATGCAAACCCTAGTTATTATCACCCTTGGTTAGGAGTTGATAATTTCATATCATTGAAATTCTTGTGCGTGAGGCATAGGTTTTTCTAATCAAATTCATTAAAGAAAACATAAAAAAACTAATCTTTCTAATCAAGAACAAAGTATAGCCTTCAATTTCACATCAGGGTAGAATGTGATACTAACTTTTTGTTTGCATATTAGTAACAAGCGATAACGTTAAAGTTCGAGGACGAACTTTCTTTTAAGGGGGAGTAGATGTAATATCCCAAATTTTTATAACTATTTTATAAAATTTATTTTGTTATAATAAGATTTTATAAATATAAAATTCTTAAAAATAAAGAAAAATCATAATAAATCAGATTTTTATGAAACCATTTTTATTTATTAAATCATATTTTTTATCTTTCAAAAAAATAATTTTCGAAATCAGAATTTTTTTTTTAAAATCAGATTTTTCGTTCAAAAAGAAAGATAGAGAGAAAAGAAAATTCTGAAATTATAACTTGAGTTGGTTTTGGGATAGGATTAATTTTTTTTAAAATACTTATCTTTTGGTGAAAACCATAAGATTTAGGTGTTGTTTGGTTGACATCCAATTATCTAGGAATTGCAAGTTCCTAGGAAGTGCAAATATAAGAAGTTGTTTGTTTAACCAAAGCATAGGAAGTTCTACTTCCCACACAATGAGGGAAGTTGCTTACCTAGTCCCCCCTAGGTAAGTGCCACTTCCCATAGCCTACCAAACAATTTTGCTTACTTCCTAGGAAGTGAAATATCATGGGAAGTAAAATTTCATGGGAAGATCAACTTCCCAAATGCAACCAAACGATACCTTATACATATATATATACCCTAAACACCCAAAAATCTCCACGTAATACACTTTCTTCATCTTTTGGTAAGTTCTAAATTTCAGATCTAGAATCACCATTGTTGTATTTCGAAGGTTTCAACCAGAAAAAATAATATATTTTTTAAAACCCGACACCGCGACTCCGACGACTTGGCCGGAGTCTAGTGTCGATCTTCTTCTTGTTTTCTTCTTTCTTAGCTTCTTCTTTCCTTGTTTTCCCTCTGGTTTCTCGCGTGCGTTTACAGGAACTTAAAGTTCCTATTCTTCTTTATCGATCAAGTTTGCTAACAAAAGAAAATAGTATTCTATTTTTTTAAAAAAAAAACAAAAGGAAAAGGTTGACTTGTCTTGTACGGCAAGTTGGATTGTGACTTGCTATCACAATCAATGAGTATTTTAAATTTATTTATTTTTTTAAAAAAAAACACAATTAAAGGAAAAAAGAATTGAAAAGGTTGTTCATCATAACTTGTGCCTGCAAGTTTAGTTTTCCTATTTTCTTTAGTTAAGAAAAAAATAAAAAGAGACATCAAACACATATGCCGTGATTTTGATTATTTATGTTAAAATTTTAAACTTTAGTCTTATTTTTTTGGGATATTATATCAAGTGACTGACTTTAGGCAATATTATTTGTTGTAGACGGAAACTTCGTAGAAGGCGACTTTTAGTTGATATTGCGATACTTGGGAAGCGTTCGAGGTAATTCACAATGTCCATCAACAACTAGAATCCCGTTAGGAATTGTATGTGCTATGTGTAATACATGTGGTTTATGTGATTCTTTGTTTATGTTAGATGTATATTATGTGACATAAATAGTATTGGTACTTGTTATGACTAAAATTATTATCATTAATAAATTTTGGTACTACTATCTCCGCGTATAATACATATGTATCTACTAGTTTTATTACTACCTTCGGATTTATAATGTACATATGTAACCACCATATTAAAAATTATATTAATGTTGGTAATGTAACTTAACGGATACAACTAGTAGTTATTGATGTTTCGAACGGTTCTATAAGTTGATATTGTGACTTTATGAGATTCTAATGATGGACGTATTGGTTACTATGAATTATGGACGTTGAGTATTTTAAATTCTATAAGGTGGTTAAGTTGTGGGAAAAAATATTTATTGAACTGTAGACGTTCATGTTAATGTTACTGTGATATTTGATGTGTCATAACTATTAAAATATATTAATCACGTAAAGTGGAAATATTATTGAGGGAATTATCCTGTGGACTTGGATCCTCCATAGGTGATGAACATTATTTGATTTTATTCAGTTACAACTCTTTATTGTTTCCCTCCTAATACTATTTGTGCGCATTGCGGATACCCATTAGATTAGTGAGGGGTGTGCACACTAGGGACGTTATGCAAAACGATATTGGCCATTATTCTTAATTTATCTGGGTTACGACCCATGTTGAAGTAGGTGGTTAGTGGGATTAGTCCCGGCCTACTGACGTTCAATTCCATTCAAATAATTAAATTTGTTGTTGTATGACTCATATAAACTTGAAATAATTGAAATGGTTAATCATATTATATACTTGTCTGTATTATGTTATACTTGTCTGTACTATATTATCATTATTATTATTTTACGGGATGGAGTTGTAACTACTTAGCTTTCGCTAATTTTTGTGTTTTTGCTTTTCTTTGTTCTTTTCCCTATTTATATTGTGCAGGTTGGTGAAAAGGGACTACGTTGCAGGAATGAATGAATTTATAGTTTTTAAGTTCACCTAGTTTAATAAACATTATAGTACTGTTATTTGAAATTGTTTAGTTTTTAATTGGTTTAAATTAGACAACTTAGTTTGGTTTATTTTGATACTTTGGTTTGTGAGTTAAATTTTATTTATAATAATTAGCCTTGCATTTATTTTTAACAATAGATGCGGCGGTAACACCCTAAAGGTTTTGTCAGATATTTTTGTTATTTCCCTAGGAACACTACAAAAGGGGGGGTGAATTGTATGTGTAGAAATAAACGTAACTTTTTCCGAAAATTTAAACTTAAACAAATAAACAAGCTAGAGGAACACAAGGGATTTTTACGAGGAAAAACTTCTTGGGCCCAACAAGAAGAAACAATCTCGAGCACGAGGGATTTTAAACTTAACTCTTTCACTAATTAGGCCAAACAACTTTGTTACAACCTAATTCTATTCTCGAGCTACAACTAGAGTTCCTAAACTCAAGTTCATGAGCCACTGTTCCCTTAACAGCAGTTCCTCTCAACTTCACTCGAAGTTTTCTCACTCTTACTAGCTTTAGTCAAAGCTTCTCTCTTACAGAACTTCACTCAAAGTCCCCTTACCCCAAAAACCAAAATACAATTGATCGAAATAAGCTTAGTGAAATTAGAGTAAGTAAGCAAAGAACAAAAGGCTATTACGAGAGAATGAAGGCACTGACACTTAATTAGTTAAACTTACTAAATCACTTAGTCAGACACACTTTGGAACTTACATAGACTTCAATATTTATAGTGACAGTAATTTAGAATGTGGGAATTAAAATCGTGTTCATGATAAAAACCATTATCCCATGATGTTCCTTCCCTTAAGGAACACGTTCCTTAACACATCCCATGATCCCATGATCTCTGCTTGGACGTGGACATGTTTTAGTTACTGCTCCTAGTTTATAGGATTTACTTGAGCATTATCCGAAAATCAGTTTTAATTTAAAACAGATTTAATATTAAAACTGAAATTAAATCCTTAAGAAAATATTATCTTTTAAATAAAAATCCTTTAAAAACCTAATAATATTTTCCTTATCTTTTTCGAAAAACAAAATCTTTTCCTTAAAAAGATTTTTCCATAAAAATGGATTTTTCTCTTGGATTAAAAAACGGTTACCTATTATTTAGGCATGATTTACTCAACTTCAATTAGTGAACCATTATAATGCTTCGAGCCTAAGTCTAGTTCCTTTTAATTGATAAGTTCCCTCAACTGAGTTGTTTAGTGTCAATTCGTCTGTTCCTTATAAAGGAACAAACTATCATTCTCAAATAAAACTGCCAATGTTTCTTACCAACATTACTTGTTCCTTTACAATGGAACTAGAAAACAAAAACGCCTTGCTTTATTCTTCTTGCTCCAATGTTGCTCCAGTATCAGACAAAGAAACATCTTCACTTAGTCTTCAAAATCCTCACTTGATTTCTCTCTGACTTAGTATTCTCTTTGTTCCTTTCAATGATACCTTAAAAATCATACACTTAAATAACTCATTAGTTTACTACTTAGTTTGCATCTTTGTTCTTTTGTCATCATCAAAACTAGGGTTCAACAATTTCCCTCTTTCTGATGATGACAACGAAGGCACAAACTAAGAAAATAACAAATAATATAAGTAAATGAAAAAGATAAAACAATAAAGCAGAAAATGAAAAATGCAACAAAATTAAGTAACCCACTTAATGTTTGATTTTGATTTTTCATTTACCTTTACCTATTTTTGATTTTTCATTTACCTTACCTATTTTTGATTTTTCATTTACCTTTTTTTTATTATTTTTTTTATGTACAGTTTGTTCCTTAAATCTTTTCCCCCTTTGTCATCTTCAGAAAGAGCAAACTCTGCGTGATTTCAAGATTTGATTTCAAGACCTTGAGACCATAATCAAGCACCAATCATGGTTAAGTTAGAATAGTCAAATGTTATACTAGCTCAAACAGCAATCACAGATAACTAGCCATTCCAAGGAATAAATTATGCACACAAATCACAAACAAAGATAAAGTAGCAAAAGTTAGAATTATATAGCACTTGTTTCTTTAACTACAAAAAGAGACAAAGAAAGAAAAAGAAAAAAGAAAATGAAATAAAGCTAACAGTCTTGTTCCTCGAAAGACAACCAGGAACAAAGAACTAAGAAAGGGAATGGGAATGGTGTTCCTCAACAACTTCTTTTTCTACCACATCCTCCAGTTTCTTCATCACTTCACCATGATTTTCACCAACCTTCTTCTTCAAACTCTTAAGGGTCAGGGCCATTGTCTCCATCTTCTTCTGTTGCTCAATCACCGTATCACTTAGAACTTTCATGAGACCCAGTATTTTGTCAGTTTTATCATCTAAGGTCCAGTGAAGATGATTATAGAATTTTATCATATGTTGTGTAGGAAGACAAACATCATTTACCCAGCCACAATCATCCGAAGGAACTTATTCCTCACCCTTAGAACCAGAGGCAGTAGGAGGTTTTGGTGGAGGAACTAGGGTAGGGTTGTTTGAAGGACCGTCAGTTCCTGGAGTAGAAACAGATGGGGAGGTGGTGGTATATATGTGAGGAAGAAAAGGTGGTGGTGGTGAAAGATTTGTAGAGGTGGTGGAGAAGGGATTAGGGTCAGTCAACTCATCCTTAATCTGTTCAAAGCTGGAAGGAACAGAAAAAGAATAAGGGAGATATGGAAGAGAGGTTAGGGAGAGGAACATAGAGGTTAGGGAGAGGAACATGGAGTTTTGGTGAGGATGGAGGAGTTGGTTCCTTAAGAGAGTGTTATTCCTGTTCCTCCACATCAGAAAGGACCAATGGAGAGTCCTTGTTATAAGGAACAGGGGTAGAGAGAGCAATTTTCAATCTAGAGCTCTGCCTAACTCTTGTAGGAACAGGAGGGTAGGCTTTTGGGCAACTTGTTTGCGCCTCTTTGGTTTAGGTTCCTTAGGTTCCATGGGTACAGGAACTGGTTCCTCCAAAATCACATCTGCCAGTTACTCTTCAACTACCCTGGGCAGTTTCCTCATGTTTGAGGAATTGGGAGTTGTTCTCCCTTGAGTTAGTACTCCCTCTTGCACAGAGAGATCCAAACCACTTAGAGTTTTCTCATTTAAAATATTTCCCTGCTTAATTCCTAGAGTGGGCCAACCAGTTATCTTGACCTTAAAGTGATGAAGGAGATATGTAATATAAGCGTCATAACCAACGACACAATTATTTTCTATACAGTGAGTAAGATGTTGGATGAAAAGAGAAGGAAAGTTGATTTGTATGTGATGATCTAGGCAGAACATATAACACATGTCCAAGAGACCCACTTCATTCCTCTTTTCAGTGCGAGGAATGAGTGCTCTCTAAACAAAATTAAACAAGACTTTGTGGACTGGAGAGAGTAGGTTATTATTTATTTTGTTCTGACCAGCAGTTCCCCCAAAGGTTTCAACAATCTTGTCTTGGGGAAAGTTAGGGAAGGAAACAGTTCCTTTCCTTTTAAAATACAAATATCACTAGGGGAAAAAAAAGGAAGGGCTGCGCAGGAAGGGCTGCGCTTTTTCTAAACGAACAGCCCTACCACTGAAGGGCTGCGCTTTTCATCAAAAGCGCGGCCCTACAAAACAGAAGGGCTGCGCTTTTTAAAAAAAGCGCAGCCCTTCACTTAGTAGGGCTGCGCTTTTAGAAAAAGCGCAGCCCTTCTGAATGTGAGAAGGGCTGTGTTTTTTCAAAAAGCGCAGCCCTACTAAGTGAAGGGCTGCGCTTTTAAAAAAAGCGCAGCCCTTTAATTATGTAGGGCTGCGCTTTTTTAAAAAAAACGCAGCCCTTTTATTATGTAATTGAAACGCGGTATAATGCTGGGCTTAAAATCTGGGCTTAAAATCTCATATTCTTTCAACCGCTAGGGTACGCGGTATTCTCGCAACCTCCCTCATTCTCTCATTCTCTCATTCTCTCTCTTCTCTCACAATCTCATTCTCTCTCTCCTCTCTCATTCTCTCACAATCTTAAAAATATACTCAGCACCGAATATAATCTTATATGTATGACTTGTTCCATACTTCTATACTCCACCACTTCAAGAACTTCGAAATTGTCACTGAAATTCGTTGTTTCAGTTTGTAATGCGCAACGAATATAACGGCGTTCATATTTGTGTCACTGAAATTCGTTGTCACTGAAATTCGAAGAAACGGCGTTCGAGTCTGAGCCGTTTGAAGAATATGATAAAAGGGAGTTGCCGTTCGAGTCTAAGGCGTATTGTTCGTCGTCATTATTTCGTCGCCTCCGACGAGTTTAGCTTTTGTTAGTGTTTTGATTTCAACTTCAGATCTAAAATTTTAGGGGGTTTTTTTCGTTTTCGTTTATTTTTTTCATTTTTTGTTCATTTTCAGATTAGTTTATTTTTGTAGGGTTATTTTTTTCATTTTTTCGTCATTATTTCGTATTTTTCATTTTTGTATTTTTCAGATCTATAATTTTAGGGTTTTGTTCATTCGTATTATCCTATGTTCTGTGTAGATATCTTTTATTTTCTGAGTCTTAAACCAAATTATGGTATTGTCTGATCACTTGAAGCATGACTACCAACTTTTGTTCACCTGCAATTTACCCAATTATCATATTGTTTTTAAGAGTGCCACAAATATGATTTTTATCTTCTACCACAGTAGATTCCTTCTTTTTTTCATTTTGATTTTTGACCACTGCTAATAACAGTCCTTCGAATAATGCATATATTCTAGGATGCAAAGTTTTGATACATTAATTGAACATTACACATACAGTAGTGCATGAAGAATATGGTATAATTTCATTACAAGTTTAAGTCCAATTTCCAGTCTTTTTTTCTATTAAAAAAAATGTAAAAAAAAAAAATTATTTTTTTTGTTAGGAAGGGTTGCGCTTTTACCTAAAAAGCGCAGCCCTTTAAACTTAGAAGGGCTGCGCTTTTACCTAAAAAGCGCAGCCCTTCTAAGCTTAAAGGGTTGCGCTTTTTAGGTAAAAGCGCAACCCTTCTTAAAAAGTGAAGGGCTGCTATTAAAAGGGCTGTTGTCAAAAAGCGCAGCCCTAAGGGCGTTTTTTAGTGCAGCCCTTCCTTATTTTTCCACTAGTGTATGTTCCTTTGTAAGGAACTTCCCAAATCTTGGCCAACGTTTCTTGAGTAAATTTTATTTTCTTCCCCCTTACTTCAGTTGTGCAAATACCATCAGTGTTAGTGAAATTTGCACAGAATTCATCCATTGCTAAAGGAACTAGCGCATTGTTAAATGCATATTCAAATAGGTATTCCATACCTTGTTCCTTTAGAATATCGGTCAATTCATTAAATTGAACTTCTTTTTCCCATTCTAAATCAACACAAAAACCTAACACATACCTTGACTCACTTCGTTCAACTCGTTTCTTGGATGAAGAAGGAGCAGTTCCTTTGGAGGAACAGGAGTTACTTCTTCTTCCCCCTGAGTTTGTTCCGGGGATTCTTCTTCATCATCCTCTCCTATCAATTTCCTTCTTCTAACACTTCTTCTTGGAGATTCTAATTTTTGTTCTTCAATGGGTGTTTCTTGAATTTGTTCGGTTTCTAGGGTTTTGGTAGGAGAAGGGGTGTTTTCCATTTTAGAGGTTTTGGGAGATTTTGAGATTCGAAAAGGTGAATTGCGTGAGGTTTTTGCCATTTTGTGAAGTAAGATTGGGGTTCTATGGTTTGTGAAGAGGTGTGAGGAGGTTTTTCAATGGCGAAGATGAAGAGTCTAAGGAACACAGCTTAGAAAGATGAAATAAAGAGGGAGATGAGATGCATGTAACAATAGTTGAATTGTTACACGCGTAAAGAAAAAATTAAAAATGAAAATAAGAAAAATGCGAAAAGCAGATAAATGAGAATCAAGATTTAATTAAATCTGATTCCTATATGTTTGGGATTTTTCGAATTTTTTGATTTTTATGAATTTTTAATTTTTGAAAAGAAAATAAAAGCTAAGGAACTTGTGCTATAGGAACAACTAATGCTACATATCAACATTCTTCATATTATGCATATTTCTTTACCTTAGGAACAGTAAGGGGAGTATTATGTGACATTTGTGAGTTGTTTTATCCCTTTGAATTCACGTTTATGTTTTTAACATTCTATTTTGCAATGGTCTTAGGCAATCAAACACAAACACTACATATCACATAGAGTCACTCAAATTAATTCAAACATGGGGGGAATGGAATATGAACACTTACTTATGTTTTATTAAATCTAACTCAAGCCTTAACTTTTCATATCTATCTCTTTTTAGAGGCTTAGTTAGTATATCAGCAATCTGATTTTCAGTTTGACAAAAGTCAAGTTTAATCAAACCTTTTTCAACATTTTCTTTTAGAAAGTGATGTCTGATGTGTATGTGCTTAACTCTTGAATGATGTACTGTATCCTTTGAAATACTAATGGCACTAGTATTATCACAATAAATAGGAACACAATTAAAGTTTATTCCATAGTCACAAAGCTGTTGCTTTATCCAAAGCATTTGAGAGCAACATGCAGCAACAGCTACATATTCTACTTCAGCAGTGGATAAAGCGATTGTGTTTTGTTTCTTTGTACTCCAAGAAACTAAACTATGACTAAGAAAACCATACCTGAGGTGCTTTTCCTATTTACAAGATCTCCTGCATAATCTGCATCTGCATATCCTCTTAGCTCAAATGTGTCACTTCTTGGATAGTAGAGTCCAAGTCATCTGTTCCTTTAAGATATCTAAGAATTCTCTTCACACAGTTAGATGAGACTCTTTGGATTTGCTTGAAATCTAGCACACAAACCAACACTGAAAGCTATGTCTGGACGACTAGCAGTTAGATACAAAAGTGAACCAATCATTCCTCTATATTTTGTTTGATCAACACTTGTTCCTATGGAGTCTTCATCTAATCTAGTTGAAGTTCCCATAGGAGTGTGATTTATCTTTGAATTTTCGAGGCCATATTTCTTAATAGTTCCTTTATGTATTTTTGTTGGTGAACAATTATTCCTTTTCAGTTTGTTTGATTTGTACCAAGAAAGAAATTTAACTCACCCATCATACTCATTTCAAATTCATTCTCATGAGACTTGAGAATTCTTTGCAAATGTTTCATTAGTAGCTCTGAATATGATGTCATCAACATATATTTGAACAAGAAAATGTCAGTTCCTTTAGATTTTAGGAACAAGGTTTTATCAACCTTTCCTCTTTTAAAATTGTTTTCTAAAAGGAACTTTGATAATCTCTCATACCATGATCTAGGTGCTTGTTTTAACCCATAAAGAGCTTTATCAAGCTTGTAGACATGATTTGGGAGATTATTATTTTCAAAGCCATACATCTTCGTTTAGATAGCCATTTAAAAATGCACACTTAACATCCATTTGATATAATTTAAATCCCATGTAAGCAGCAAATGCAATTAAATTCTAATGGCTTCTAATCTAGCTACAGGAGCAAAGGTTTCTTCTATACTATTCCTTCTTGTTGATTATAACCTTTTACTACAAGTCTATCTTTGTTTCTTCAATGGTTCCATATTCATCTAGTTTGTTTCTAAACACCCATTTTAAGCCAATTACTTTTTGTTGTTTAGAAGAGGGAACTAGATGCCATACCTTGTTTCTTTCAAACTCATTTAATTCAGCTTGCATTGCAGTAATCCAATCAGAGTCAGTTAAGGCTTCTTCATGATTTCTTGGTTCCATCATTGATAGGAACGCATGAAATGCACAAAAGTTCCTTAACTGAGATCTAGTTTGCGTACCTTTGGATATGTCGCTGATTATGAGTTCCAATGGATGTGACTTTTGTTTCTCCAAGGTTTTGGTTGAAACTCTCTTATAGGAACATGTTGTTCCTCATGAGTTCCTTGAGTAGATGAGGAACTCTGATCAGTTGTTCCTCTATTAGCCTCGGTGGACTCAGTTCCTTCATCTTTGAGGAACAGGAACATCTTCTCCTCCTTGAGGAACAGGAAATCATTGTTGTATTATTTCATTTCGTTCCTTCTTCCTCTTTCACTTCTTCTTCTTCTGTGAATCTGCTTTTTCTACTTGGTTGTTAACCAACCTCATCATAGTCATCAACCTGTATGCTTGGATTATGTTTGTCAGATTCATCAAAGATTACTGTGAATACTTTCTTCAACACACATAGTTCTCTTTGTTATATACTCTATAAGCTTTACTATGTGAGAGTATCCTAAATGATATTGCTTCATCACTCCTTGCATCAAATTTTCCAAGATTATCTTTTCCATTATTATGCACATAACATTTGCACCAAATGTTCTAAAATAGGTGAATTGTGGTTTCTTTCCAAAGTAAAGTTCATAAGGAGTTTTTTAATGATAGGTCTCATCATGGCACGATTAATTATGTGACAAGCAGTATTAACAGCTTCAGCCCAAAAGTTCCTTGGAAGTTCACTAGCAATTAACATGGTTCTAGACATTTCCTCCAAAGTTCTATTTTTCCTTTCTACACACCATTTTGTTGTGGTGTTCTAGGGGCAGAAAAATTATGATCTAGGCCATTATCTCTGCTTAATCATCAAATTTATAATTTTCGAATTCTTTGCCATGATCTGATCTAATGTGCATTATTTTATGACCACTTAAGTTTTGAACTCTTTTAGCAAAGACAAGGAACTCATCATAAGTTTCATCTTTACTAGAGAGAAAAATAACCCAAGTGTATCTAGAGTAGTCATCTACAATACAAGTACATACCTCTTTCCACTTCTGCTTTGAATTCTCATGGTCCACATAAGTCCATATGAATTAATTCTAATGGTTTAGTGGTACTTACAATCGTTTTAGATTTGAAAGAGGATCTTACTTGCTTACCTCGTGCACATGCATCACAAACTTGATCAATATGAAATTTTATGGATGGTAATCCTAAAACAAGATCTTTTGATCTAAGTTTCTCAAGTAATGAAAAGCTAGCATGTCCTAGACGCTTGTGCCAAAAGTGAATCATCTTCAATAACACTAAGACAAGTTAAATTGATTTGAGGAACAAGGTCTAGATCCACAATGTATGTGTTCCCTTTCCTTGTTCCTTCCAAGATAACCTTCTTAGTTTTAATGTTGATGATCAAGCATTTTTCTTATCAAATTTTACAGTATTTCCTTTGTCACAGAATTGAGAAATCTTAATAGATTATGTTTTAGACCTTCAACTAAAAATACATTTTCAATGGAGTGTAGTGGTGACTTACCACCTTACCCATGCAACTATGTTACCTTTCTTATTATCACCAAATGTTACACTTCCACCTTCATAGGTTGTGAGTGAGAGAAACTTCGTTTTGTCTCCTGTCATGTGCTTGGAACAACCACTATCGAGATACCATGTGTTGTTCCCCCTCACTCCAACCTGCAAAAATCAACTAGTTGTTAGTTGTAGGAACCCCATCTTTCGTGGGTTCCTGTTCTTGACTAGGATTGTTTTGACAACCCATTTTTTTTACTTATTTCACATTTTTCCAATCATCTGATTTTATTGACATTGATTTATGTAATGACCTACCTTGCCACAATACATACAGAATTTATCACTAGGTAGATCAACATATTTCTTTTTGCTTTTCCTTTTCTTGTAGTTTTCAAAACCAAGACCTTCCTTTCTTTTGGTCTGTGGTTTCTCAATCCACTTAGGAACTTCATGATTTTGCCTCTGTTCCTTGCGACAACCAGTTCCTTTTTAAGATTCAGATCTGTTCCTTTAAAAATTTTTCTTTATTCATTTTTTCAATCTCAGATCTGTATCCTTTCAAAGGGGTTGATCTTATATCAAAGGAACTCAGAACAGGGACAAACTCCTTCAAGTGTGAAATCTCTAAATTAATTAGATAATTTTCATTTTTCAAACTTTCATAATATTCTTTGATTTTTAAGTTTTTTCAAACAAATCAAAGAATCTAGTTTCAACATCTGTTCTCATTTTCTTAAGCCATTCTATGTGTTCCTTGCAAACCTTTAAGGCTTGTTCCGTTTGTTCACGTTTTTCACGTTCATCTCTACATTCAAGAATTGCATCATAAAGAAGATCATATATTTCAGGCCTAGTTTTACATCTAAGTTGACTCAAGCCATGTTGACTTACCTCAACTTTTTCTTCATCTTCTTTTTCGTCATGTTTGCCATGAGGCAAAGGTTTGCTGTTTCTTCAGTTTGTTGTTCCTCTTCTTCTTCCGTCTCTGAATCTCCCCAAGCAGCTATCATAGCTTTGCGCAATTTGCCTTAGAGAAAGGTGCTTTGATTCTTTGTTCCTTTCAGCAAAGCGTTCCTTGTTCCTTTCTTTGGTTTTCATTTTCCCAAAGAGGACATTCCTTGATGAAGTGATCTGTACTTCCACATTTATGACAAGCAGCTTTGTTAGAAAATTTCTTAGTTTTACCTTTGAAGTTTCCATTCTTCATGTTCCTGTACATCTTTCGAAATTTTGAACCATGAGGGTGCTTCTTCTTCTTCTGAGTCCGAATCATCTTCATCATCTGCTTTGAGAGCAATTGATTTTGATTTGGAGCTTTCACCATATTCAGTATCAAGGTGAAGCTCATGAGTCATAAGTGACCCTGCCAGCTGTTCTAAGTTGAACTTAGTGAAGTCTTTTGTTTCTTGAAGAGCAGTGACTTTAGCCATCCATCTGTCCTTAGGAAGACTCCTAAGAACCTTTCGAACCTGTTCCTCAGATGAAATAAACTTTCCAAGAGAAGCCAACTCATTAATAATGTTAGTAAAACGAGTAAACATGTCTCGGATGCTTTCTTAGTTTCATGCAGAACAGTTCATATTGATTCATAAGTAAATCAATTTTGATCTTTTAACTTCATTAGTTCCTTCGTGGGTTACTTCTAGTAAATCCCATATTTGCTTTGCGGATTTGCATCCCATGATCCTATTATGTTCATGGGGTCCAAGTCCACAATGCAACAGTTTAATAGCCATGGCATTTACTTCCATTTTTTCAAAATCAGATTTGTCATAATCAGAGAGGGGTTTTAGAGTTACCTCATTTTTGTCATTTGTAGTTGTGACTTCGAAATCACCAACTTCAATGACTCTCCATACCTGATAGTTTTCAGCTTTGATGAATATCTCCATGCGGTTCTTCCAATAGTTGTAGTACTTCCCATTGAACATAGGAGGCCTTTGAGTGGAATAACCTTCCAAGTTTCTCGGTGGTATTCATTGTTCCTTGGATCTTTTTCTCAATAGGGTTTCCTATCTTACGTGAGTTCTGCTCTGATACCAATTGTTATTTCCCTAGGAACACTACAAGAGGGGGGTGAATTGTAGGTGTAGAAATAAACGTAACTTTTTGCGGAAATTAAAACTTAAACAATAAACAAGCTAGAGGAACACAAGGGATTTTTACGAGGAAACAATTCTTGGGCCCAACAAGAAGAAACAACCTCGACCACTAGGGATTTTAAACTCAACTCTTTCACTAATTAGGCCAAACAACTTTGTTACAACCTAATTCTAACTCGAGCCACACCTTGAGTTCCTAAACTCAAGTTCCTGAGCCATGTTCCCTTAACAGCAGTTCCTCTCAACTTCACTCGAAGTTTTCTCACTCTACAAGCTTTACTCAAAGCTTCTCTCTTACAGAACTTCACTCAAAGTTCCCTTACCCCAAAAACCAAAATACAATTGATCGAAATAAGCTTAGTGGAATTAGAGTAAGAAGCAAAGAACAAATGGCTATTATGAGAGAATGAAGGCACTGACACTTAATTAGTTAAACTCACTTAATTACTTAGTCAGACACACTTTGGAACTTACTAGACTTCAATATTTATAGTGACATAATTAGAACGTGGGAATTAAAATCGTGTTCATGATAAACCATTACCCATGATGTTCCTTCCCTAAGGAACACGTTCTTACACATCCCATGATCCCATGATCTCTGCTTGACGTGGAACATGTTTTAGTTACTGCTCCTAGTTATAGATTTCTTGAGCATTTATTCGAAAATCAGTTTTAATTTAAAACAGATTTAATATTAAAACTGAATTTTAATCTTTAAGAAAATATTATCTTTTAAATAAAATCTTTAAAAACCTAATAATATTTTCTTATCTTTTCGAAAAAAAAATCTTTTCCTTAAAAAGATTTTTCCATTAAAAACGATTTTTCTTTGATTAAAAAAGGTTACCTATTATTTAGGCATGATTTACTCAACTTCCATTAGTGAACCGTTATAATGCTTCGAGCCTAAGTCTAGTTCCTTTTAATTGATAAATTCCTTCAACTGAGTTGTTTAGTGCCAATTCGTATGTTCCTTATAAAGGAACAAACTATCATTCTCAAATAAAACTGCCAATGTTCCTTACCAACATTACTTGTTCCTTTACAATGGAACTAGAAAACAAAAACGCCTTGCTTTATTCTTCTTGCTCCAATGTTGCTCCAGTATCAGACAAAGAAACATCTTCACTTTAGTCTTCAAAATCCTCACTTGATTTCTTTCTAGACTTAGTATTCTCTTTGTTCCTTTCAATGATATCTTAAAAATCATACACTTAAATAACTCATTAGTTTACTACTTAGTTTGCATCTTTGTTCTTTTGTCATCATCTAAACTAGGGTTCAACGATTTTAATGAAAAGTGAATATTTTATAAAGTTTTAAACCAAGGTTTTGGGGTGTTACACCTTTTCTTCATTGTCTGTGCCTTCCGTTTCTCCAACTTTTGGAAGTTGAAAGTTTGGGTACCGACTTTGGTGCAGTATAGAATTTAGGTTAATCTTCATAATTCTATGATTGAAAAAGGTGTGTGCAGAAAAATTATTATCATCATTTAGCTCTAAGTACTGACAACCTTCAATACACACTTGTAATAGAAACGGAAAAGGTTTTTATATCATCGCTTTTTGTATTTTGGATAGAAACATATTGCTCATAACATCTAAAAAAACATGACAACTTACAAATGTTAAGGAGATGGATTTCGAATCTATATGATTACTTAATAACTCCATTAATATACAAGAGTAAGTCAAAAAGAATGTGCGAAATGTTGACTTAATAAGCTTAGTTGTCTATCTCCTTCATTGGCTTTACATGCACCAAGTCTCTCAAATGACTTCTTTTGCTTGGTACCTCTAGCAGAGAATGCTCCCTCGCTCAATTATGACTTCCATGTTTTCGTGATGCCTCAACAATTTTCTAGCTGAAAAGAAGGTCATCAAAAGGACACTGCTGATACATGAATTCCACAATAACTGTGAGTTTGCAAGCTCGAGTAGAACCAACACTATTAAGAACAAACATGTATAAGAATCTAGTCAGTTGCATCATTTTCAGCAAGCAAAGGGTGATAAACTGACACATTTCAAGGAAGTTTATAACAAATGATATTCTCCAACACTTATAAGGAAATCACCAATATACTCTCTATAAATAAAATTGTGTCATCCTCATTTATCCTGCACATATATTAAGAATTGACAAGCATAAAAGACCAGAGTTTTCCTTAAAGCTCCCATTCCTTATATTAGAATTGACTCATAGTTTGATATTATAACACAATTTTGAAAAGTAGTGTTACAACAAAATAAAGTAACTCATAGTTAGAATTTGATATTATACTTTCATCTCATCACTAATGTATCTCGTTAACTTATAAGTCAAATCAAAATAAACCCAAAAACCTATACGCTTTAATTACAAGTTTATAGACATTGTCCTAATTTCCAGAGAACAATATACAAGGGGGAAAATAGCCATTAAGAAAGACATAATTTGCACGGCCTGAGCAAGAAAACAAGGTGATCGTCTTCTCCCATGAGCATCTCTCTCTAACGCAAAACAACAAAAATCCAAAAACTAAAATAAACAGGTGTGTGTGTGTGTGTGTGTGTGTGTGTGTGTGTGTGTGTGTGTGTGTGTGTGTGTGTGTGTGTGTGTGTGTGTGTGTGCGTGTGTGTGTGTGTGTGTGTGTGTGTGTGTGTGTGTGTGTGTGTGTGTGTGTGTGTGCGTGTGTGTGTGTGTGTGTGTGTGTGTGTGTGTGTGGTGTGTGTGTGTGTGTGTGTGTGTGTGTGTGTGTGTGTGTGTGTGTGTGTGTGTGTGTTTGTGTGTGTGAAGAGAGACCAATGGAAGTCAAAGGGAGTGTGAAAGATGAAAACTAAAAGAGACATAAATGAACACAAGTGTGGTTATGAGGGAAGGAATTGACCTGCTTATTCCTATTCCGACCGGGGAGCAAAGGCCATTCAACAGGGAGATTCTAAAATTGCGGAGGCTTGGTTCAATCAAGCCATTGAGTATTGGAAATGGGCTACAACGCTTACTCTTGGGAATTAATGATAAAACATAAGCTGGTATTCATTAATAGACTGCATCACAATTGTATCGTTAGCAAGCACTTACTTTATGCTGCCAACAAGGGGGCAGTGACTGGTACTCAGAGGCCAACGACAAGGAAGTAACAACTTGAAGAGCAGAGTAAATTAGAGAGATGAGCATCATAGGTAAAACATATGACTTAGGTTATATCTACTTTCATTTATCTCATAATATGTAAGTTTGTGAAAAAATAAATATATAATCTGACAAAATTCGCACATATTAAACAAAGCAGCAAGCCTACTAGAACATGCTGAACTCCGACTTAAGATCCTGTTTTCATTTCTTTACAAATTACAATATGTTAGATATATTTAATTAAACTAAACTCTTACATTATTTTGTTCATGATTATGTAAGGAAAAACATACTTCCTTCGTTTTTTTTAGATGTTACACTTTCTATTTTGAAAGTTTAAAATTAGATGTTACACTTTTATTTTGGGTAATAACTTCTCTATATCTCTCTCCTATCACATGTTCAGGGCACACTTTCGATGGCCCCGCTGGATCCCCGCGGGCATTGGTACGAGGGAAAGGTGGTTCTCCCTCCGACTTGCCATGGGACCCTTTTGTTTTTCATTCTCTCTATCTCTCTCCTCTCCAAAAATTACCTAGGAGTCCGTGATTTGAAAAGTGTAACATCTAAAAAAACGGAGGAAGTATTTGAGTTTATTAAACTGAACTTTACATTATTTTGTTCATTTCTTACTTCACCAAATTACCTAGATACAATATAATTGGCAGATAATTAAAGCTTGCCAAACTCATTTTTCCAAGAAAGAGATCTTTGTAATGTCTATTGCATTTGAAGGATAGAGAATATCACTATATGCCATTTTCTAAGGAATAATTAAAGATTGGACAAACTAAAATAGTGAAACCCATGCTTGTAATTAGTCACCTGAAAATGCTGAACAAATCGATGTGGAAAGAAATTAAAGAAAAATATTTTATCATATTTAAGGCGTAATAATCATGACTGACAAGTACAATTCCATTAAACAATTACAAAAATTTAACTTATGAATGCCAAAGAAATCAAGTTGCCAACCGACGACTTAAGTTCTGTATTAGATTTATTTGAGATTATTTCTTTAAGAAAACCATCAACAAATATAACCCATATATTTTTTTTGACGGCAACATAACCCATATATTTTTTTGACGGCAACATAACCCATATCTTTGATCGCAACTAAAATAAAAGAGAAAAAAGGGGACAATTTTTATCATAAAAGACCGTCAAAAAATGCAAGAATATCAATCTCAACTAAGAATAGTAGACTAATACCCACACATAAACATAATCTGAAAATATTTGATCTCCAAAATACTTAATCTTTCTAATGTAGATTAAATCCTAATCGTCGATGGACCAAAGGTACTTAAATCCACACCATGTTGATTTATCTCTTAATCTTTAAAATCACTATGATGAGTCAATGGAAAAATTTGATCTCCAAAATGTGCAAGTGATATTATGCAACTACCAACTTGTTATCAAGCAACATACATTGGTTGTAGTGATTTTTTTTAAGATTTTTACTATCACCAACGTCTCTTAGTATCTTATTGTAAGCAGCATTTAGAGCAGCTCAAACAAACAAGCAATACACGATTTTATAGAAAATGCCGCATCATTATGAGCTCTCTTATCCTGAAAATTTACGGATCCTCCATACTTGCTTTTTAATCTCCAAAAACTAACCCTACAAACAGTAAAATAGATTTTAAAAACCACGAATTGGAAAAAATAAATCAAAGAGAAATTAACGAAATAAAACCTAGAAATCAATTAGAGGAAAGAAAAGGGATTTTACCAACTTCTTACTTGCTAAAAACTTCTTGTAAATTTTTTTGTACCATTCAAGATTTGGAAATTCCATTTGGTACCCAAAAAAAGTTTTCTTCCACATAGTACCACTAAACATTTGTCAAGGTCCACACTATGACACTTTGTTAACTTAAAACGTTAAGGGATTTGATGATTCGGTTTAATGTTGATTTTAACCTTAATTCATACCTAACTAAGCAACATTTTAGATTTCCTGCCTTTTTTATATAGCTTTCCCTCCTTTCTTATTTACTACAACATCCACATCATTCCCTAAATACTAAGGTGTTGTTTGGTTGGAAGCTATTTCCCTTGGAAATACAAATTCCTAGGAAATACATTATGGGTGTTGTGTTTGGTTGGAGGGAAATGAGAGAAGCATAGGGAATACAAATTCCAAGGGAAATAGAATTTCCCATGAAACATGGGAAATCACTCACCAAGCCCCCCTTGGTGAGTAATTTCCTAGGAAATGCAATTTCCTATGGTGTCAACCAAACAATTTTGTCTAATTCCTAGGAAATTAACAAGGGAAAGAATTTCCCATGTAATATAAATTCCAATGGGAAATTACTTCCCATGTGAACCAAACGAGGCCTAAAATCGTAAAGTCCTTTGATCATCATCACCCATATTCTGCAACAATGCATTTAAAAATAAACTGAGCAAATCCTAATTCAGTTATATGCATTCCCAAATAAATTGTGAAATTCAGGAAGAATAAATCTTTCACATTTCAACAACAACTAAGTAATGTACAATTCACAGACATTTAGATGCGTGTAACTTTTCGACACAACTAACTATATTCAAATGCAATTACACACACAATTTTCAACCCTAATCTAATGAAAATTAGTAGAAATAAATGGCTAATTAAGAGTGAAACCCAAAGCTAAACATGAATTCAGTTCGAATTATTGCAGTAAATAACATCAAAGCAAGGAAAAAAGAAGCTCACCTCAACCAACAAAGTGATGCGACCTGAAGAAGAGATTACAGCTCCAGAATGACACAATTTGCGGAAGTGATTATCGCTTAAAAATTCCAGAAGAATTACGGCAGAAAAATGAGTGAATAAGGTATAAAAAGCAAAAAGGAGGAAGTTTGATCGTTTTTCGTAGTTTCTGTGAAAGTATGATGAACACTTGGTGGGTGGAGAAGCTTTCTTTCAATTCTCCTCTGCTTTGGACTTTTCTAAGCTAAAAGTTAGGAAAGCTAAAACTACTTAATTTGATTTAATGTTTTCAGTGGTACTGTTTGGAAAGAACTTTTTTTGGGTAACAAATGGAATTTTCAAATCTTGGATGGTATCAAATCGAATTTTCCTAGAAAAAAACCTAGCCATCTCCTCTAGTTGCTAGCAACTTGCTGTAAAAAAATTACATTAGATTATACCACTTAGATCTCAGCTTGCTTCACAAGCTCAAACACACAAAAAAAGGAAATCAAGACCCTAACCCATAAATCGCGTTGTTTAGAAGAAGAACCCTAACCCAAAAATCAAAAAAACTTACTTCCTCCATTTTTTTTTATACATGCTACATAGAGAAAGTGGGGGGTTTTTAAGAAAGGTAGAGAGAGAAAGTAGGGGACCACCACTTTTTCAATAAAAAAACATTTATTAAGGAAAAAGTACTGAGTATTTTAAAAGAGAAGGTGGGGGACCACCAACTTTTTAATAGTATTTTAAGATTTTTGTGGTGAAAAGAAATTCATTTATGATATGTAGCATCTATTATGACATTTCCATTTAAGGAAAATGTAGCATCTATAAAAAAAACGGAGGAAGTATATAAAAAACAGAAATCTATCAAAACCGTGGTCTATTCCTTCGATTTAAATATATTAAAGACTCCAAAGTGTAATAATACAACAATCAGAAATGATAATCAAGAACCCTTGCTGAAAATATGAAATATATTAATGCAAGAACCGAATTAGACATTACCTTTAGCGATGGCATTAATGTTTCTAATGCATGATTTCAATTCCCTATCAATGGCACAAAAAAAAAACACAGAAAGAGGAGAGAGATATCAAAAGAGGCGAGGAAGAGAGAGAGAGGAGAGACGTGAAGAGGAGAAAAAGGAAAGAATATATGACTGAGATGAAAGAAGATGAAGGATTGTGATTCGGTTAGCCTTATCTACAATACTAGTGGATTATGCCCGTGCATACTGCACGAGGTCATTATGTGTGGTGTTATTTGTGAACATAATGTTGTAAGTATATGAAAATAGAAAATGTTGGGAAGTAAAGTTATGTGTAGGCGAACATACAACTTAGCCATGTCATTTCAGTGTCTATATATCATCAAATAGGAATATACTTTTATTTTATTCTCTTTCTCTCCTATATTCCCTCATAATATCCTGAAAATCATCCACGCAACAAAGAAGATGAGCAACTATAATAGTGATTATAGTTCATATTACTCCACAATTGATGAAGAATATTACTATAACAACTCAACTTTTAGAAACTCAAAAATCATGTAAACCTTCTTCTAATAAAACAGGGAGACCATGAGACGGATATCAGACAGAACTAAAATAATAACTTTTAGGAACTTCATTAATATGCAGCAACAAAAAAGTGGGCATATTTGCTTAGATCGAAGTTTTACTGGAGGTTCTAGGCAAGCCATAAGTGGGAATTTGAGTAGGCAAAATTTCTTCTACTGCAGCATCAAGGAAGCTTTTGGTCTAATTATGACATATCTCTACTTGTCCCACTCAGACACATTTTTTGTGCAAAGTTGCCACAATCAGCAAATTTCAAACTCTCAATTTAAGCATCCAATGTTCCAAAAATAAGCAAGCTATGTGGATGACTTTTGGTTTGGAAGTAAAGCAAGCAAAAGAACCAAGTATTTGGGCCTAACCAAACAAAACAAGCTCTCTCACAAAGCAGAGAGTTTTGTTTGGTTAGGAAAACTCTCTCTTTTATTATTGTTAGGATATTGCGAGTGTTTTTAAATTCAGATCACTGTTCCTTTGAACAGTACGACACTTTGAATTTTTAAAAGGTTATTAAGGACTACGGATAAACCAAACCCCCCTACATGTTCTTGCAAGAATTGGACCGTCCTTTTGAGTCCAAAATAGTCGGCCATATTACGAAGCACCCGAACTGCCAAATATACATATTTTTCAATCCCGATTTCTTCATCAAAACATGGCAATTGAAGTGGCGCTTTCCTTGTTTTCTCCCAAAATCTCCCAACCAAAGCTTTCAATCCACAACTTCTACAATCTCCCCTCAAATGGGCGACTCAAATTAAATTCAGAGTTCAACAACCCACTTCCTAAAATCTTCCTTACAACCCGAAAAACCCACCAAACCCTTAAATTTCAACCCCACAAAAACCAAATCAACTGCCTCTTTACTGGCATAGTTGAAGAGATGGGCAAAGTTAAGCACCTGGGTTACGCCGAAAATGGCGGATTTGACCTGAAAATTGGGGCAAAAACCGTTCTTGAAGATGTTAAACTTGGTGATAGCATTGCTGTTAATGGGACTTGCCTTACTGTGACTGAATTCAATACTGAATTGTCGGAATTCACAGTTGGGTTAGCTCCAGAGACACTTAGGAAGACGTCGTTGATCGAGCTCGAACCTGGGTCTGCTGTGAATTTGGAGAGAGCCCTTCAACCTTCTACCCGTATGGGTGGCCATTTTGTTCAAGTGAGTTCTTTCACCTTTTTTTCTTTACGTTTATTCTGGTTAATTGTCCTATAAATTTGAGTTATATATGTGACATTTTTTAGTAGATATGCTTGGGATTTGGTTCTGTTTTGGGGAAATCTTATGCTAACTTTCATGCTGATAATAGGCTGGATTTAGACAAGATTACATGAATTTTGGATAATTTTTTGTCAATGGTGGTAACTTGTGAGGCAACTGTTTAGTTAATCTTTCCGCATTGTCATGTCAAAATGAGTTAAGTGATAAATGACTTAATAAGAGAATGTTGGAGATCAGCCAGCCAAAGTGTTGCTGTAACAAACTGCCAATTAAAGAACTAGCGCAAGAACTTAATTCTGCCCAATAAGGAAGAGTCGTACAGCGTAAATCTTATACCACCCAGAGGCTTAATGAAGAAGCTTGAAATAAATTGATTACCCTGATTTGCATCTACAACATCCTCCCCTTTTAAGGAGAAGATTCAACCTCTAACCTGGAACCAATTCATACCAAGAGCAGCACCTTGAACCTACTTGCCTCACCATCTAAGTCAAGGAAACTTCAAGGTTCTTTGCATTATCATTTATCACCGCTCTCATTAAGAAAGAACCCGTCTTGATGCCTTTTACCCTCACGAAAAGCTAGAATTTCATATCTGGTCTCGTATTGTTTACACCCAAATGCTCAATTCTATGTTTGGGCGAAGTTGGCTGCTGTGATGCAGACAAAAATCTCCCTTCAAAGCCCTTGTCTTTGAGAGGTTGCCACCATTTCTTCCACGATCCTTCTAGGCTACTCAAGAAATCCCTTTCTTCTAGGCTTCTTGCCATTGTGCTTCAAAAACCTCTGTCCAAAGGCTACAATGTCGCCACATTGTCTTGATGCTGCAAGCTATTGGTATATCTCCACAATGCATGACCCTACGGTCAAACTTCCATTGCTTACCAATTAGTGCCATAGGGGTGCATTATAAAGCACCGCGTCCTCAACTCCTCATAAGGTTCCACACCAAGATCAACTAAAGCTTGCCTACTCACCTCGACCTCACTTTCTCCATCTAGACATTAAAGCTTGTAAGGTCTAGGAATAGGCATTGTTGTCAAATTCGAGCTATCCACCAAGGTTTTTGAAATTACTCCTTGTATCCCTAAATAGAGTGCCCTTTTATTTTGGGCACAAGTATTGAAAAGAAATCATGTGTAGGACTTTAGTGTATTAAATTATAATTAAATATAGAAGTTGGTACACTTTTTAGGAATTGTTTATTAAGGAAAGAGAATGTGGGCCATATGAGAAAGTGGGTGATATTATAAAAGTTGAAATATTTTAATTGGTGGACCCATACGAATAAGGAAACGGGAACCCTATTTGGGAAAAAACATAAATGGAAAAATGGGCACTCTATTTAGGGACGGAGGGAGTACAACTTTACAGCTCCTAGTGTCTGACATGGTTATTTATCTTCCTTCTAGATTACGCTTTAAATGGAAAAGATGCTTTCTTTGGTTATCTAAAGAATAAAGTTTGTTAGCTTGTAAAAGACGTCTAAGAATTAGATTTATTGCACTAGGACAGAGTGATATACTTCTTCACTAATGTCACTCTTCTTCCTATTTGGTTCTTTTAGCTCTCATTCCTAGTTTAATAAATCATCCTTCATCATGGGTCTCTTGTTAAGAGTATGTACAATGGGTCTCTCCAACTAGTTCTCTCCAACTAGCTCTCCAACTAGCTCTCCAAGGAGAGAGAAAATAGAGAGCCACCTCTTACCCAACAATGGGGCTCTTGGTAGTGTCTTGGGTGTCTCTCCATGGAGACACTTTGCAAAGTGGCTCTTGAGGGAGATACCTTTGGGGTTGAAGGAGATATAGCTCTCGAATGTTTGGGGCCCACATGCTATTGCAATTACTTAAGTTTTCTTTTCTTCTTACAACCATTTAATGATCTTTTTTATAAAAATAAAAAAAAAACATGGTAACAATTACTATCCCAACAACTATAATTTTTCTTTATTTATAAAATGAGCCTAATATTGGATATATTTCATACACAAAATCTACTATCCTTATTTAATTTATGTAATTAAATATTAGCATTCAAAATTAATATTTTTTTTAAAAAAATCCACATTGCATAAATTATGAAAAAGATAATTTTTTTTGTAATTATATTTAATTTACATGAATAACATTATTTATAAAACTTTAATCATAATATAAAATGAGGTTCATTTATTGATATGGGGGCCACAAAACAATGAAAAGTTGAATGGAGAGCTTTTTAAAGAGTTTTATTGTTGTTGGGTGTTTTTAGACATAGTTCTTGAGAGTAGCTTGAAGAGAGAGAATAGATGAGAGAGAGTGGAGAGCTAGTTGGAGAGCCATGTACCATTGTACATGCTCTAAGGTAGTTATTTTGAATATGATGGCACTATCACTCAACGATACTCTTGGGATCTCCATTGGTTCTAGCTTGAATTTTGAATTTTGTTGCTCTTGCTTCCTTTACTTTGACCCGCTTGGCTCTTTAAAGAACAAGCAACATCTTTACTTTACTCGACCTCAAAAAACATATTGTCTTGGCTTCGTTTGGATCAACATTTGCTAAGACCTGGTGGTCGACTCGTGGTGAGATTTAAATGAGTTAGCAACATTCAAATTCAAACGCTGAAGAAACCATAACACCTTTTCATCTTCCTTCAATTCAAACAAAGTAGTCAATTTCTCCAATTCAATCGCATAATCCCATATACTTATAACCAAGGAATCGGTATATTTGTAACTTCTCATTTGCATTATGCATCTTCCTTTAAAAACGTTTGTTGCCTCGTGAATTCCATCATTATGCATCTATATACAAGATAACTATGAAATAACAAATTATTATACACGTGGAACAAGCTCCAACTTGGGCACCAAGTAATACGCCTACCATTACCTAATCATAATGTGCTTAAAGTAAGAAAAACCTTTTCTAAGTAAAATAGTAAAAACTTACAAGCAAAAAACTCATATTACTACTATAATTCTACTCCAATCAGGAAACTTACAAGCAAAATAGTAACTAGGTTTTAGATTTCTAATTCAACTAGAATTAGGAAAAATAAAATTTTATACTCCTAATAGAACTAGAAGTTCTAATCCTAATAGAATTAGGATTTCAAGACTCTTATTTCCTATGTTACTCCGACACTCTCTTCTACCTCGACTATCGCGTATCGACTCGACACGACATGCGGCACGACGCGCGACACGCCTGGAAATGGGTGTCGATATGCATATCGGAAAAGTGTCCCCTTTCGGACACCCATTTAGCAAAAGTGAGAAAGAAACGAAGGGAGAAAAGGGGGAACAATTACCTAATTCATTGCACTTCCATTCAAAATTTGAAATTTAGGGTTTATATGTAAACCCTAGATCTGCTAATTGATGTACAAAATCTCTTGATACTATGTTGGGGTTTTTGCTTTGGAGATTGAGCCGTACCAAATGTTGTGAGCCGCACCCAATGATGTGAGCCGCACCCAATGATGTGATTTCCTCCATTAGACACAGGCACACAGCCATGGATTACCTTCAGTTTCTTCACCGGCAATGGTGGAGAGATGAAAACTCTTTGTAGCTTTGTCAACTACTACGTACACTACTATGTTTAATGATGTCAAATTATTTGGTATAGCTGTACAACTGTCAAATAAAATCATTTAATAATGTTCTAAAGGTGTGAGGTTAATGTGTTGTGGTGTACAGCTAAGAAGAGTCATGTGACTGTTGGGAAGAATCCCAAGAGTTGTACTTTTTGTATAACTTAACTTTTTTGATTTCTTCTAAAATATAATACTGAATATAATATAATACTTAACTTTTTGTACAACTAATAGTACTATTATTAATTTTATCTTCTTTTTTTTTACTAACTTATTATTATTTTTTAGTTTTTTTCCAACACTTTCAATGATAGACGTGTCTAGAAAATTGGTCAAGACACCGTGTTGATCGTGTCGGAGTATCGGCTAAATTTTTGGAGTAGGGTGTCGGATCCTTCGATCCCTACTTGGATATGACACCCATATCCGTGTCGGAGTAACATAGCTTATTTCTACTAGAATTAGGATTACAACACAAATCGTACAAGAATTAGGATTTGTAGGAAATGAGCCATTTCTCATATGGATAAGTCCTAAAGGGTAGTCATATAGATGAGGTTTGATCAGTGATACAAGGAACGCGGGACGAAGCCACGTTTTTCGATCTGGGTAGTTCATTCCCCATCGCGGAACAAACGTGACCCAAAGTGAGAAGAGAAAGAAGAACGAAGGGTGGAAGTGGAAGAAGAGATTGAAAATTGAAATAAAATACTCACATCTACTCTACTTTCCCTTTTCTCAAAACATGGTGAGAGACTAAAGAGTAATGGGCAAATTTAACACCACGTGGATTGTTGTTGCCTACAACTATACCACTCTTTCTTTTTCTTTTTCTTTTTTTTTTTCTTTTTTGCTGCCTTTACTAACTCACATGGATAGACACTATTGCTTTTTGACTTTTCAACTTCTAATATATTTTTTTCTTTTTTCAAATCAAAGACGAAGTAAGCACAGTATAATACCGTTGTTCTTTTCTTTTTTATAATAAATTTTATGTATATATTTTGTTTCCATCGTACCCGATTCACTCAACGTAGCGTTCCGCGTAGCCGTTTCCGTACCACGTTTCGCATCGACTCTCGTTCCTTGTATCATTGGGTTTGATTCCCGATCTTGGTGACCACCCTCAAGATTCAACCAAGCTATTGTAGTGGTAGTGTAGTATAGGCTTAGGTACTTATTGGGGGAATGGGTGTTTTCGACATTATCTTGAGAAGTTAGTTATAGGTAGCTTGTTAGGAGAAAATCAATATATATATATATATATATATATATATATATATATATATATATATATATATATATATATATATATATATATATATATATATATAGTGATAGTTAGAGAAAGAGAGAGAGAGATAAAGCATGATGAAAAATGATGAGAGTATTGGTCAGCTTTTAAGAGTTCATTGGGAGAGTAAAAGCCTCTCAAAAGCTTGTAGTTATCATCATGGAATAACAACTCACGCATTTTGTAACTTCACGCCTGTTCTCTAACCTCTTTTGAACTTGTCATACGAAATGCCGCTATGTAACGCCACAATGAAATTTAGAGCCTTCTCGCTGCGATGTCCGTTATGTGACGCTGACTCACTGTGTTAGAATGTTTATCTCCTCCTGTTACATTCATTACTTGTTAGAATTGGCCAAAAAAGAGAAATCAAAAACATGCATTACAAACAAAGAAGGGAAAAGAACATGACATGGGATTTTAAGTTGGGTAATGTATAAGAATTAGCATTTGTTTAAATGTATAATAGGATAAAGCACTCATTTTTTAATTAACTATTCATTCACCATATATATAATCCTAAAATACGATAGTTTTGGTCAGATTATGTTGAAGTGCTATAAATCTCTAGTATATGAACGAAGGGGAGCTATGGTGTCTCCCCTATGAAAAGACTTATATACCCTTAATGTCACAAAAAATAATAAAGAAAAGATCTTAATTATTTCCTTATTTACAAATACAGGTACTAAGGAAAGTTCTACATTACTAAAAAGAAATACTTAAAATGTGTAAAAAGAGAAACCTCGCAATTGATAATGTGAACGGATGAGTAAATCAATTTTCAAACAATTATAAAAGTAAAGATTTATAGAGATTCTTATTATCTAAACTCTCAGTTGCATTAACAATTTTAAATAACATGCATTAACCAACCATAAAAAAATTAAGAAACTTAGAGAATATTCATTTTTTGATTTTTTGGGACTCACAATCATATGGGATAATAGATAATTAAAGAGATAAACATATATTATCAGATAATATCAATTTATAATATATTTTTTTGTTAAAGCATTTGTCACCATAGTATGCCTAAATTATCTAGTGAAATTAAATTGAACTACAATTCATAAAATACGCCTATAACAAATATGTGTTTTTGAATAAATAAAAAACATAACCTTGATCATTGTTTAAAAGGAGAGTTGTTACAAGATAACATATCATACCTTGACATAATCTTTTATGGAAAACATTACTCTTTACACTTGAGCAATACAAATAAAAAATCATAACGCTCATCAATATTCACCATAAATATTACACTCTTAAATTTCTTTAATACTTTTTGAGGTATATAGTGCTAGTTAACATAGCTTGGACACCATTAATGGCAGAGATTGAGGAAGAAAGAAAAGATTTGATACATAAACTGAAATTACAGCAATACTAAGGATTATTACAAGCTTTCGAGAGGCTTGTTCTCTCCCATTCAACTCTTAAAAGCTTACCCAATATTCTTGTATATATTTCAACATCTTTTCTTCTTTCTCCTCACCTCTATACATAGACTTTTTCCCTTATTAACTACCTAATATACCCTTCCCCTAAAATATCGGTGCATAGCATTACCAGGCCCCCAAACTTCAACCTTGTCCTCAAGGTGGGTAGTACTTGGCACTTGCTTCTTGACCTTGATAAAGCTTGTCAATGTCATCTTCATAGCAGTGCTGCAATAGACGTTTAATCTCTGCTTTACTAAGTCTTGCAAGCAAACTGATGTGGCTGTGATAGGAAAGTAGAAGGCTATCATCTGGTGAGATGATGGCTGATTATATGGTTTTAAGGTGGGGATACCAGAAACGAAATGGAGTTTTAAAATAAAGGGTTGGGTCAGTTTAATGAAAGTTAGGTTGGGTAAGAAACAGCGCACAGTGAAGGAGAAGGAGAAACATGCCTGCATATTGTGGGCGGAGTGAAGAAATAATTGCGAGCACAGTAAGAAGACTGCGGGCGCAGTTGAGGCGGAGGAAAATCTTAAACCACTGTTGTATGGTAGACTGCGCGCACAGTCTATGCGAGCACAGTAAACCATGGAAAGTTCCTGTCTAGGTTTGCTACGGGCTGCTCAAAAAGCTGTGGGCGGCTCCATCTTCATGCGGGCGCAGTGTGTTAGGGCCTCTTCCTGGATTCCTTGCCTCCTTGGCTCTTCAAACAATGAATCGAGTTCCTGAGACCTACACAACGAAGGAAAGATTGAAAAAGCATTAGATTAATCAAAACAAAAGGAAGAACAATTAAAACTACCTAAACAACTGGAGACTCAATACTAGAGTACAAAAGGTGCACAATGACAAAAAAATAAACTAAAACCAACCGAAACAAACAGAAAACTGAATACACGCTACCATTAATCCTAGCCTAAGAGAACTATCAATGACACTCATCATATGTCAGTTCATTGCATTAAACTAGCTATAATGGTTTTTAATTCTGTTTGAATGGTTGTGGAGGTGCAAAATACTGTAGCTTTTTCAGAACCACCTGTATTTCTAATGACGGAATATCCTATAAAAGGACAAATTGTCCATCTCTTGAAAATTTAAAGTCAATTATGTGCATGCAACAAAAATTTAGGTTTCAAATACTTCGTCTCTCCCATATCATATGTACATTTTTCTTTTTTTTCTATTATCTTTTATGTCTTTGTGCCTGTGCCTCCTTTGGTCCTTCCCTACTCTTCCCACATAATTGAAAAAAGGTGGTGACTAAGCTTATTTTGGCTAATAGAGCACATAGATTTTTTGTATTATGCAAGACATAATGTGTAATGAGCATAATTTGGACTTAGGAAGTAGTTTGGACTTTGGAGTAATGCCAATCAACATGTGTTATGTTCTTGCTTGAAGCTGCCAGTCCCAGATTTTGTTGATGAAATGCAGTTTCTTGTGGAATGCAATGCCTTTTTCTGTTTATGTGTTTCGATTTTTAATCTGGTATTTCTTGCTGATCATGTAGACAATAATAAAAAAAATATTAATTATGATTTTTGTTGGAAAACTGGGCTGTGGAGTTGCACTAATTTGACCATAAAGTGGTATGTTGAACTGCTCTGTTATTGTTGAACTGACTCCGACTTTGCTTTCAAATTAAGGGACACGTTGACGGGACAGGAGAAATTGTATCACTTGATCCAGAGGGTGATTCTTTATGGGTGAAGGTAAAGACTAGCCGGGAGTTACTGAAGTATATTGTTCCAAAAGGGTTTATAGCTATTGATGGCACGAGTTTGACTGTGGTGGACGTGTTTGATGATGAACTATGCTTCAACTTCATGTTGATTGCTTACAGTCAGCAGAATGTAGTGATACCATTGAAAAAGGTTGGTCAGAAGTTAAATTTGGAGGTGGATATTCTGGGGAAGTATGTGGAGAGACTCCTTAGTAGTGGGTTTCTTGATTCTGTCAAATCGCCTAAAGATGTATAATCCTATAGTCGGTAACACATCACTCAATCCATCGTTGCAAGTTTTCCCTTGGGAGTGATTGAAGTGTTTAGATGCTGTAGTAGTTATATTGCTTGTTAAGTGACTGGTGTTGAGAAATGCCTTCGTTTTGCGAATGTGGTTGTAATGCAAGAGGCATATGGTGGTGGTGGCTAAACTACATTTCACCTGTCGGATGCAATTCAACGACTTGCGCCGAGATTACTTTACATTTTGAAGTCGCTTATAGTGATGACAATTTTCACTTATCGTGAGAGATCACAAGTTATTCGAGAAAATTGGGGTACGGGTTAGAATAACAAAGCCTTGTGAGTCTTACAATAAATTATTGAAAATCCACTTCGTACAAAATTAACATTATTTCACAGCGATGTTCAACGAGTGCCTACTAGCTAATGGCTTGCTAAAATAAATTCACTTATTCGCTTAAACATCAATAACTAAGTGGAAAATGTGGCATTTTCTCCTACCATTCCCAACTTTTATTTTTTAAAATTAACTTAAAAGAAAACCTCTTTTCCATCTAAGAGTGATTATATGATTTATATCTTCACCTCCCTTCTCCTAAGTTCCAACTCCGTCTTTTCAAAGTCACATATCATTCCCCAGATCTCCTGTTCAAACCATAAATGGCTAGCCCACCCTCTACATAAACCTTCCCGAACCATGATTTTATTTTGATGTTCGAGAACAAAATGTATTGACAAGAAAAAGGACAGCACTTACACAGCTCATTCCAGTAAATTCCGTAATGCAGTCTTATACAATATGATGATTCAGTTAGAACGAACCAAACAATTTGCAGTATACAGAAAATTGTACATCTAAGCCATATATTTGTCCAAGCAGCTGTCTCAATCAAATAAAACTTCTCTAGCACAAATTGGCAGAGAAACCAACAAATCCAAGCGCTTGAACCATAAAAGAGGACGTGTGTTCTCAGGAAGGTTATCAGAAAGAATGAACAAAATATAAGACGAACAGTGGAGCCAGCATCTTGACCTTCAGAGCAAGCAGAACAAGGAAAAGAATGAAGTAGCCAGTATCACCACCATGGCTGTCATATCATTTGCTCTGTGACCGCTGCTTTTGGAATTTTTTGAGACTGCATGTGCTTGGCTGTCATCGCATTCAAGGCCGTGTTTACCCTCTTTGCACTCATTAGCAAAAATGCCTGGTGGGTATTTACCATAAAGATTTATGTAGCTAAACATGGTGCTTGCACAGTTATTGGACATGTCATTGAGTTCATCTGCGAAAGGGCAAGCAAATTCCTTGAAAGCCTTACAACAGGTATCCGCTGAATACTTTGGTCCTTTGCATTGGCTTGTTATGATGGTGTAGTTTTGATTTTCAAAATTTATCGGGCAATCTGCAGGTCACATGAAACGGATTAAGAAAAGCTGCAACCAACAACTCATGCAAGTAGTCCATTCTCGAACAACATAGCATTTTCATACACTCCTACATGTTTCATTTTGCCATCACTTCACAAGTAGTGCACTCCGACCTCAAAGGGGGGAAACTAAAAGATTGCAAACTTGAGCACATCCAAATGACTTGAGATGAGAGGACTTCACAAAAAACACCCTAGGATATGACAATTTCTGGAGATATGGTTATTATTATGGTCTCTTTAATCCAAAAAAGCTTCTCAAAGAGGATCAAACGCAGAGTTTAAGTAAAAGCATTCATCAAGATCACAAAAATAAGTATGTCGATAGCATAGAACAGTTTTATCAATTTTCTCTACATCATACATGACAAAAATGAAGTATAATATCATAATTATCGGGAAAAAAAGCTCCATAGCCATATATCACTTGTGTTAGGACATTATAAAAGTCACATCCAAAAACCAAGCGGAGTACCCTATAAGCATACCTTTGCGTTCTCTCGTTTGAATTCTCTAAAGTCAAACCTCAAATACCTCTCACAAATACTCAATAAGATCAGTCGAATCGTCCCCCCCCCCCCCACCCAATGGGAAGAAGAGCTAGCTCAGATGCCAGTTAGCTTCGGCTTATCAATGCCTATCCCAAAAGCTAAACACAAGAATGCATAATCAAAAGCTAGCAATTTTTAGTCAAGGACTAAGCATGGTTTTACGCAACAAAATTTTGAAAATGAATTGTTGATGACATAATGCGCTTGTCTAACAATTTTCAGTCAGCATTATCAATGAATCCCCTTACCCCAATCACATGTGATATCTAACATATAAATTTGCAACGATTTACAAGTTGCTTTATCATCTCAAATTACTAGCTGAATTCACTAAACATAATTATTTTCCTTCGAAACACCTTCTACATGGCCACCAGTGGGATGCCTTGAATATGATGCTTTGAACTACCCAGCATGAGGATTTTTGCCTCTATGGTATATATAGAGTCTACCTTTTCCAATCTGTTTTGGGCCAGTCCGTTATTGTTTTTTGGGAGTACTATCTAAACTTCCTTCTCCAAGATTATGTCTCTCAACTCAAAATCCGTACTCTCTCCTCAAAAACCTAGTAATGTCTTTTTACCCCACCTCTGGACTAGCGAATAGATTACTGGTGAATTATGTGAATCTGCAAGTCGATTTATCATTACAACCACAAGAGCACTAAAATGCTAGCAGTTGATGTTAGCTTATGGATCTTTTAATCTGTATTACATATTTCCCTCCATATGAGAAAGAAAAAGTTCCCTTCTAAGATAAGTCCACTTAATAATCTGTCAATCTTTCTAGTCTATTTTTTTTTCTATTGATGTAACTATTATCTATATAGTAAGATCGAGTGCTTGAATCTGGTGAAAGAGCGGCGAAAACGGAGGAGATGAGTGCTTGCCCGGTCAACTGGGCAAGTCTCGCCCAACCGGGTGGGGTTGTCCGCCCATGCGGCATAAAGATCGTCAAATATGCTTGCACGCCCGACCGGGAAGCTTGGCCCGGGCGAGTGTGTTTTCGACGCGGGTTCGGCAATTTTGTATCAGTAGTTGTCCGCTCCCGGGTTGGGCATTAAGGGTCGGAGAAGGGCAATCACTCATTCTTAAAATCTTAAAACCAGCATTCTTAAGACCAAGGAGTCGGGCGGAAAAGGGGGGAAAGCTCCGTGTTCCTAGTTCTCCTGTAGCTGGATCTTACGGAAATATATACTTAACGTAATTCGTTTAAAAGTCGTCATTAGTGTTTTTACAAGTCTGTAATATGGAATTCTTCAAAAAGCAATTAAACTTTTCTCTCTCTTTCCGTGGACATAGTCAACACTCCGTTGGTGAACCAGGTTAGATCTGTGTGTTGTTTATTGTTTTCTTTGTTTATTATTTGTTATTTCTCACATCCGTTATAACAAATTGATATTAGAGTTTTTGGTTTTCGATCTGAGTGAGAAAGATGTCTGGGATGAATGTGAAAATTGATAAATTCGCTGTGAGAAACAGTTTCAGTCTATGGTAAATCAAGATGCGGGCTTTACTGAAGCAACAAGGGTTATGGGCACTGTTGGAAAAGAAGTCAACGGATTCAGTTACCGCTGAGCTGACCGTTCTGGAGGAGAAGACACATTCAACGATTATGTTGTGTCTTGCCGACGACTTAATAACTAAAGTCGCGAAGGAGGAAACTGCATCTAGTATGTGGTTGAAATTGGAGAGATTGTTCAGCAAGTTGCTTTTGAAGGTATACCTCTTAGAGGTCACCTAGATCAATTAAATACGATTTTGTTAGAATTGCGTAATATTAATGTTAAGATGGAGGATGATAATGCTGCTTTAATTCTGCTTGTTTCTTTACATTATTATATGAAAATTTTGTGCAATCTTTCGTTGTTGGTAAAGATTTTGTACCCCTAGAAGAGGTTAGATCATCTTTGCATACTAGGAAATTGCACTATAAGGCATCTAGTAATACAAGTATAGATAATCAGGCCTATGGATTAGTGGCCACTAGTAGTAAAGGACGTGGGAATTCTGGGAAAATAATTTTCAAGAAATTCGAAAATTCAACACGGACTCCTAAACCTAATGATATATGTAATTACTCTAAGGAAAAGGGGCATTGGAAAAAGAAATGTCCTAAAAAGAAGAGTCAGGAAAATAAATTTGGGTCTGGTAGAAATTCGAATTTTGAGGATGATCTTGCTTTAGTTGCTAATGAACAAAAATATTGCAATGATGTGTGGGTTCTTGATTCTGGAGCGTCATATCATATGAGCCTTCATAGGGAGTGGTTCACTACTTATGAGCAGGTAGATGGAGGTAATATTTCAATGGCTACCAGTGCAATCTGCAAGTCACTTGAGGTTCTATCGACATCCGGATACATGATGGTACATTCTGCACTTTGAATAATGTCATGCATGTTTCATAGATGACCAAGAATCTGATTTTACTTAGTGTGTTAGACAATAAGGGGTTCGATTTCAGAGATTGGGGGTGGAGTTGTGTATGTCTGCAAGGGTTCAAAGGATGTGTTGAAAGGGGTTAAGTGCGGTACCTTGTATGTTTTGCAAGGTTCTACTCTCAGGCTGATGAAATTCAGGAGTATATGACTAAACTATGGCACATGAGACTTGGGCTTATGAGTGAGAGAGGAATGCAAATCCTATCCAATGCAGATTTTCTGTGTGACCATAAGGTTACAAATCTTGAGTTTTGTAAGCACCGTGTATTTTGGAAACTACATCGTAGCAAGTTTCTTAAGGGCATTTGTTGAACAAAAGATATTCTGGATTATATCCACTGTCCTTCACGTGTAGAATATTTTGGAGGTCACATGCATTTTGTATCCTTCATAGATGATTTGTCAAGAATAACGTGGTTGATTGTTATGAAGCCAAAAGGTGAAGCTTTCAAAATTTTCAAGCAGTGGAAGCCATTGGTGGAAACTGGGAAGAAGATCAAAAGGCTACGTATTGATAATGGCCAGGAATTCTATTTCTCTAAATTCGGTGCAAGAATGAAGGGATTGCTAGGCTAACGAATGAATAAGACACTTTTAGAGAGAGCATAGGAAAAAGAACACGGTTGCATTCGCGGTAATGGTCGCGTTTTCGCGGGAACGTCCCGTAACGGCCAAATAGAACGTTTCGCGGTCGTTGCGGCGTGAATTTTTTTGGAAAGATTCACATAAGTGGCAATTTAATTTTGTTTTATGTTTTTTTTTTTAAAATTGTGTCTAATAGTATTATAAATGCACTGTTTGGAATATTTATAAATATATTTTAAATTTATTTATTTATACAGTTTGAAGTTTAAAGGTTTAGTATTAATAAAAAGTAAAAAGAAAAAAAAACCAATGGTTTACAATTTACTGTATATAGTTGTTCACTGTTTGAGAGAGAAAGGAGAAGAGAAGAGGTGTACTACTCTTAATTGTATTGTGGTACAACTGCTACCTTTTAAATGTAAAAAAAGACAGTTGTACTGCCACATTTTAAATAAAGCATTGCTTCAGTT
This sequence comes from Beta vulgaris subsp. vulgaris, assembly GCF_026745355.1. Taxonomy (NCBI): domain Eukaryota; kingdom Viridiplantae; phylum Streptophyta; class Magnoliopsida; order Caryophyllales; family Amaranthaceae; genus Beta; species Beta vulgaris. The sequence goes on along the minus strand of NC_079210.1, from coordinate 23,652,229 downwards.
TTTGGTTCACGTGGTACCATGTAAAAAATCAGCTAAGTCTTAGATGAGAGAAAAGCCCCATGTCACATCTCCGATTGTCGTCCCCGGAGAAGACAACCGGCAGAAGATTCAACGTCATTCGGCTCGCCTCTATCCCACAAGTAAAAGCCCCATCAATTAATTTCTTTTTGTGATGGATCTTGTCGTCAATTTCTAGATCTAGGGTTTCTCCTTCTCCCTCTTTCGCTTCTTCTTCTTCCTTTAACTTTTTTCAGAAATAACGGGCATTCTTATATAAAACCCGCTACAGAACGGCGTTCCACCGTTACGAAACCGTGTTGCAACGAGTTTGGTGTGAATTTCAACTCCCAGCGTTATAACGGCGTTTCTCGGAACGGTGGGTCTAAATGGACGAGTTTTTTATCCATGAGAGAGAGCTTGATGCATGCTCTCTAATGTTGGGATGACTAGAAGGTTTTGGGAGAGAAGCCGTTAGTACAACATGTTATGTGATCAACCATGGACCTCACTCTGGAATCAATCTCAAAACACCATATGAGATGTGATATGCGAGTTTTTGGTTGTAATGTTTACTATCATGTATTGAGGGTAAGTTGAAGCCAAGAACCAAAAAGAAAGTGTTGGTAAGATATGACGATGGGATGAAAGCTTATAAAATCTGGTCCGCGTTTGAGGGTAGGGTTATACTGAGTAGAATTGTTGTCTTTAATAAAGTTATATGTTTAATCCTACTATGAAGTCCATTGTTATATTAGATAGTGGTAGTGTTTGATAAACAGGTGGAGCAGCAAGTCATTCATGATGAGAGTGATAATCAATACATTAATTCTGAAGCATCAGAGTCTTCAATACCAAGTGAAGAGAAGCCTAGCCTTGCTCGAGAGTATCCTATGAGGATGAATTTTGCGAAACCCCAAACAAGTATGGTTTTGAAGATATGGTGGCTTATGCACCTGGAGGAGGTGGATGTCTATGTGCCATCTAGGAGGCAGTTACATGTACGGAGTCTACCCATTGACTTACTACAATGGAAGATGATATGAGGGGGAGTCACTTCATAAGAACGAAACTTGGGAGGTTGTGCTTAAGCCTCCGAGGAGAAAAATTGTTACTTGTAAATGAGTCTTTAAGAAAAAGGAGGGGATGACATCTGTAGAAGAGGTCAAATATAAGGCTCGACTGGTTGCACGAGGGTTCACATAAAGGGAAGGAGTAGACTACAATGAAATTTTTCCACCATACAAAAGGAGAGACTAACAACAATTGCACATCAGGATTTTGAGCTTGAGCTCGAGCAACTAGAAGTTAAAATAACTTTTCTACATGGAAAGTATACACCGTTCAGCCACATGGCTTCCTAGGGAAAGAGAATTCAGTTAGCTAAGTTAAAAAAGTCCTTATATGGGCTAAAGCAATCTCCGAGGCAATGGTACAAGAATTTTGATAGCTACATGATGGAGCTAGGCTACAACACGAGTTCATATGATTATTGTGTGTATCACAACAAGCTGGCAAATGGATCTTTCATCTACTGAGTGGTGTATGTAGATGATATGTTGATAGCAGCTGGGAACAAGTCGGATGTTCAGGATTTAGAGCAACTTCTCAGTGCTAAATTTGAAATAAGGCAGTTCGGAGAACTTTGGTTATGGAGATTCATCGAGGAGAGGGGTCAAAAGAAGTTTTTCTTGTCACAGAAAGGCTACATTGAGAAGATTTTGTCGAGGTTTGACATGTCAACACCTAAGCCTATACATACTCCAAGTGCGTCCAATAGTAATTTGTCTGTCGCTTTTGCGCCTAAGTCTGCTGAGGAGAAGGAGCATATGAGTCGGGTTCCTTATGCTAGTGCAGTAGGGAGCTTGATATATGCTATGATTTGCACTAGGCCGGATCTTGCACATGCATTCAGTGTTGTTAATAGGTTCATGCGTGAACTTGGTAAGGAGCATTGTCAAGAGGATTTTTTGGTATCTTAGGGGTACGTCAAATGTTGGTATTATTTATGGAGGTGATATGATATGTTTATTATTATGCTGAGGATATGGACATAGGAGATCTATGACTGGTTATGGTTATGTGTTTTCTCTTGGTGGTTTTGTTGTCAGTTGGAAAGCTATTTTGCAGCCTACAATGACTTTATCTACTAATTAGGTAGAGTACATGGCCTTGACAGAAGCAACCAAGGAAGGAATTTGGTTAAAGGGGCTTGTCGGTGATTTGGGTCTACATCACGATCAAGTGTATTGTGACAGCTTGAGTGCGCGATATGTTTGCCAAGGATCAAGTTTATCATGAGAGAACTAAACACATTGGTGTCATGTATCATTCTCTGAGAAGTGAGAAAATAATTAAGGTGAAGAAAGTAGATATAGTTGATAATCTTGCTTATATGTCACCAAGCCGGTTCTTAATTTTCCTTTGGAAGCAAGTCTAGGGTCCTTAGGGGCTAATCTAGTGTCCTTGAGGGACAAATCTGGTTCTGGTTGTCTTTAGAGGCAAATCTGGTTGCAGGGAGGATTCAAGTCAAGGTGGATATGTGTAAGATCGAATGCCTTGAATCTGGTGAAAGAGCGGCGAAAACGGAGGAGACGAGTGCTCGTCCGATCAACTGGGCGGGGTCCCCCGTCCAGGCAGATTGGCTCATAGACCGGGTGAGTGACCAGGCATAAAGATCGTCAAATATGCTTGCGCGACCAACCGGGCAGCTTGACCCGAGCGAGCTCCACTTGACCAAGCGGTTTGGCCCGGGCAACTGGGTTTTCGACGCGAGTTCGGCAATTTTGTATCAGGTTTATATATATACTTAACCTAATTCGTTTTAAAGTTGTCATTAGTGTTTTTACACATATGTAATCTGGAATTACTCAACGAGCAATAAAACTTTTCTCTTTCTTTGCTCGTGGACGTAACTAACACTACGTTGGTAAACTAGGTTAAATCTGTATGTTCTTATTGTTTTCTTTGTTCATTATTTGTATTTCTCACATCCGTTATAACATATATCTATTAGGAGTCAAACATAGAAATATTGAGATTCAAATGCTATCTAATCTTGAGCATAATTCAGCTGGTACCGCCAAATATATCTAGTAATAACCAGCAAGAAAGTTTGGTCTTTAATTCTTTCAAAAGTTTTAAAGTGACAACTTCATGAAACTACCCAAACCCTTACCCAAAGCGGAATCCCAAAAGTTTATCAAGCTGATATGCTTATTTCGAAATCTCATTACCAATCCAACAAACTTGAAACACAAATTATATTTCCCTATCCTTGAAAATCTAATTGGTGCATCAAAATCTTGTCGCTTATACAGGCAATGCAAACATATCATATAAATAGCTAAAAATCCAAAAAATTGGAAATTATACAATCAAAACACAGATAATGTGCGAACATATGAGCTAAAAAAAGAGAAAAAATATTACTTTTTTGGGTCTGAAGCAAAGAACGGCCGGTAGATCTGTGAGATTCAAAAATGGCTTCTGCAAACAAAAAAAATATAATTAGAAAAAACTGTCTAAATTAATTTCACAAAACAAACCATTGAATACCCTCTTGGGAATGTTGTATCAAACAGCGATATGAAAGTCGATTTGCATAAGTGTTCGATATCATCAAAGATCATAATTTTGCCATAGTAGAATCATTATGATACCAATATGTTGTATTACTTCAAATTAATGAACTAATATTACTTAAGAAAAAAACCATTGATACCACACCAGGGGAAAAAAAAAATTAAAACCCAGAAATGAAACGTACCAGAAATGAAACTGGAAGATGCAAAATTGAGAAGGAGCAAGAAAACTATGAAACCCAGATACCGATCAATCGACATTTTTTTCAAAAGAATTCCAGAAATTGAGCTGGGTTTTTCAAATGATACACCGATCAATCAGAAATAATTGATCGGCAATAAATTATTCTGGCAATTCCTTCACTAAATTAATGGCTGCTCCTTTTTTTCTTTTTTCTTTTGAAATTTTAGTTTTTTCGGAAGAAATTTTGGTTTGGTAGCTCCCTATAATTGGACGAGAGAGGAAAGAGAAAGCGCGTATATATTTGTGTAATAAAGGATACATCAAGCTGTCAGCGGTGTCAACTGTCAACCTTATATTTTTGCTGTCTTCGTCAGCTCCATGCTCCTTCTTTGTCTCTCCTAGTACTTTTTTTTTTCCCTCCACAGCAATGATCAACAACATATCAGGATTTTATTGTACATATCAATTTCCGCCTAATTTATACTCCCTACGGTCTCACACTGAATTTCAGGTATTGTCAAGGGTTCGAATCCTCATCCAATAATATGTTGGGGTATTTACTTTTGGGTTGTTTATCCTTGTACCTAGCCTGTGAGCGGGTGTGTCCTGCAGGCTAGTAGCTTAACAAAAGTTGGTCTTCGGATCAATTATCCTTCTTAATTAAAAAAAAATACTATTCACTCTGTCTCAAAAATATTGCTATGTTTGCTTGTTCACGGTTGAGGAGATGCAACTTCAAACACTAATATCTTGAGTTACATATATGAAAAAAAAATAAAATAAAATAAAAATTTAGAAAATACAAATTGGGACGAATCAACTAAGATGCAATAGATTATGTTTTTTTTTTCTTATGTATATCAACTAAAAGACAGTCAAAGTTACCAAGTGAATAGTGTCAACGGTAAAAATGTAGCAACATTTTTGGGACAAAGGGAATAATGATTTGGACTAAGCTAGCTTTACCTATTGGTAAGGAAATAACTTTTCAACCTCAAGGTTGGGGGTTGGATCCCCATTAGGCACATTTTGGGAGAGGATTCCCTTTAAAGTTATAATACTTTGGGAATTTGATTTATACATACAAGTTCATTACTAACATTAGTATCCCATTTATATTTTCATAACAAAATGAGGAAAATATTTGCTTACAATACCATTTTAATAGTCAAAAATAACCTTAATCAGTGGGAAGGGTCTCGTGATGAAACAACACACATACTCACTAACTCCTTCAAACAAAGATTCACATCGTCTTTCAATCATGATCGTACTTTAAATTTGTCCTTCATACCCCTTAATTTCTAAAGTTGATAAAATTTTCCTACTAGATCCAATAACAAACAAAGAAATTAAACAAGCGACCTTCAATATTAATCCAGATAAAGCACCAGGATCAGATGGATTACGGGGGGAAATTCTTCAAGACTTATTGGCATATAGTTGAGACTGAGGTTACTTAAACAATTTAAAGTTTTTTTCATCATGGCAAACTTCCTCCGTTGCTCAATCATATACTCATTTCAAAGACTGATGATCCTAAAAATCTCACTCATTTTAGACCAATTAGTTTAATATCACTACAAGAGAAAATGAATATGGCAACGACAAGAAATTGTTGTTTCATTCCCTGTAACTGTTGCAATAGCCCTTTGGCAACGCTTTTTAAGCCGTTTTCAATGGGTGGCGCTGCTAAAAATCTATTGCACCAATTCGTTTCTTTATGGCAACACTAGTTTAAAAAGTGCTGCTAAAAATATTTATGGCAACGATTTTCTTAAGCAACATTTTTACATTTATTGCTATACTAATGTCTTGACTCAAGGCAACAATATAGATTTAAGGTAGCAGATTTATAGAAATTTAAAGAAACACTTTTTTCATCTTTTGGTAACAATCGTCTTTTCTTTTAAGGCAACGGTTTAAATTTTTGGCAACACATTATTATGAATTTAAGGCAAGACTTTTACCATTTTTCAATTAGCAACAATTATATATTAGTTTACAGCAATGATATGTACTTTATGCAACAATCTATACCAACTAATGGCAACAATTCGTACTTTAAGCAACAATTTATACCAACTAATATGGCAACAATTATATTCTACTTTGAGGTGATGATGTATACTTATAGCAATACTTTTTTGCATATTACAGCCGCATTGCGTTTCAAATGGAACATTGGGTGAAATGACACTATTCGTTGATTAATTGTGACTCCAATTTATTCCATTATATAAAGAAAAACATAGTAAAGAGGGATCTTACTATAGTATCGATGCATACTATCACATTATAACTTTGTTATATTTTTTACGTGTGCACAACTAAAGATATTAATGATTAAATAATCGTGTTGGGTTGCGTGAAAAAGCAAACGTTTCATTTAAAACAGAATGGAGGTAGTATGCTATCAATTGATTCCTCGATATCGAGAAGAAACAAATTTATATATAGACAGAAATCATCAGTGAAGATTATAAATGTGTTACGTAATAGCATCCATAAAACCACAACACCCTATTCTATTAGTAAAAATCGTGCTTCTAACTTATGTCCACAACAAAAAGAACCTAAAAACATATTCAAAATAAAATCTATTTGACAAAATGTTTTCGTGGTTGTTATGATAGCGTTGGGTTTGAGGCAAGTTGGGATTATATGATGGAAAAGTATGGCCTAGTAGGAGACAAGTGGTTTGCTCGTTTGTATGAGTTGAAAGATAAGTGGTCCACATCATTGAGCAAGGACTTTTTCTCAACTAGAATTTTGTCTTCACAGCATAGTAAAAGTAATAATAATGCTACAGGCATTCTAGCTTCCAATACAACAAGCTTGTATGATTTTTTTGGTATGTTCTAGAGCACTATTTTACGATGGAGACAAACTGAAATCATTGATGAATTTGTGGATTCTAAATCTGTCTCTAAGTCCTATTTACCTATGGTAGGTATGTTGAGATATGCTAGTAAAATTTACACAACTAAAATGTTTAAGGATTTTGAGTAAGAATTTGGGTATTCTTTGGGTACTATTTGTTAGTTATTGACTATGGATGACATGATATTAGTTTACAAAGTGTGGCCTGAGAAACATCCACAATGGACACACCAAGTCACTTTTGATTGTGTCAACAACTTTGTCAGTTGTTCTTGTAGGTTTTTTGAGAAGGCAGGAATGTTATGTTATCATTGCTTTAGGGTACTTCATATGCACTCGGTTAGTGAGATACCTTCATCTTATATTTTAAGGTGGTGGACAAAGTTTGCCAAAACAGAAGTTTGGGACTATTTGAAGCAGCATCGAGTGAGCATGTCATCATTAAAGAAAGATTGCATTCCTTGGCAATTCCAAATGTGTAGGGTGTATTACAATCTGATCATAAGAAATCATGACAATGAAGAGGCAAGGAAGATAATGGAGAAGGGTTATATGCGTGATCTTGCTGATGTACTGGCTGTTTTTGCTAATATTAACTTAGCTGATTCAGAATCAGGTGTTGGAGAATCAACTGCATCAGATTCCTCTAACATTACTGTTTTTTATCCTCCTTAGGTTAAAACGAAATGAAGAAGTGTGAGGCCGAAAAGTGTAATTGAGAAGAGCAAGAGCGGCAAAGGTCGTGGAAAATCTGTTGGTACTGTTTTCATTGCTGCAAAGAAGTTTGGTTCTTACACACCTCCTGCAATATTTTTTGACTTGCTTACAAGGAATTAAAAGGGTGACTAATAGGCTTTAAGTGGTCACTAATAGGGTCAAAGTAGTGACCAATAGGATTATAATGGTTATTCAATAATATGTTTTTGTTTTGACTCATTTCAAGTGGTCATTAATTCGAAGTTTTTCTTCATTACAATTGAAGAATATTTTTTGTTTTGACCCACTTTTGATCTTCACTCACTTATGATTTTCAAAGAGTTCCACATTTGGTAACTAAATAAAAAAAATTGGTGACTATATGGCTTATATGGTCACAATTAAAAATATTGAATAGTGAGTATATGGCTTATAGTGGTCACAATTAAAAATACTTATGCATACTAGGTCACTAATTAAGATAAACTACTGACTAGTAGGCTTATAGTGGTCACAATTAAGAATATTGGTTTTAGGCTTATGGCCAATATCTTAATTAAAAATACCCACAATACAATACTGAATAGTGAATAAGACTTGAAATGTTCTATTATCAAAGTCTTGAAATGCATCATAAGAAAATATTAGTTTCCCAAAAATTTAAAATTACTTATGTATACTAGGTCAATAGTTAAGATAAACCGGTGACTAATTGGATTATAATGGTCACAATTAAGAATATTGCTTTTCTTTTAATTATTTAAAAATATCCACAATACATTATTGAATAGTGAATAAGACTTCAAATGTTACTAATTAACATAAACTAGTGAGCCAAACAAACAAAATATTTCGAAACACTTCTTCATACATTGTTACTAATTAACATAAACTGGTGACTAATAGACTTACAATAGTCACAAATAGAATAGTCAGAATACTGCTTAATTAGACTTGAAATGATAAGTTTTCAAAGTCTTGAAATGTTTCCAAAATATTTTAAAAGTATCTATAATACTTCTTAATACTTACATAATACTTCTGCTTAATATTTACAAATAGTTTTGCATACTAGGTCTCTCATTAATATAAACTGGTGACTAAAAGGCTTATAGTGGTCACACAATAAAACATTTCTAAAGGTGATCATGGGTCAGGCCGGGCCGGGTTTTGGCCAAAAAAATTGGCTCATTTCAGGCCAAAGCCGCGGGTATTTAGGGCTAGACCTAGTGGGCTTTTCGGGCCATTTTCGGACCGGGCCGAAATTTTGCCTATTTTTCCAAATCTAGGTTGCCCGTAGGCCGAATTTTTTGCCCAATAAATCGGTTCCGACCCGGTCCGAAAAAATGTGCCCAAAACCCGCCAAAATCGGGTCGGGATCGCGGGCCAGGCTAATCTTGATCACCTCTAAACTTTGCCAACTATGCCCATAGTTTGCATATTTACATTTTAAAACATAACCTAATATATCCTATCAAAGTTGTTGACATTTTAAAATATAACCTAATAGATTGGAAAATGTTGCATCAACATTTGTGCAACAAACCATATGATCAGAATGCATAATATAGCTTTCTAGGAGACATTCTTTAGTTTTATAGGAGACATTCTTCTGGTGGGAGAGATTTTTTGTGGTACTTCAATTGTTGCTTCATGTGCTTCTTGGTGTCTCTTTGATCGTCTGGTAAAGACTTGGTGAACAAGTTTGCTTTGATCTTCTTATTTGTTTTGGTTTTTTTAGTTGCTTTTGTTGCAAAAATTCGGGTATACCCAAGTCAAATGATGGCATGTCTTCAAATACATGCTTTGTTGTTATTAGGAGCTTCTTAATGTCATCAATCTGTTTTGGAACTTCAGGGTTCTGTAACAGTTGAGTCATTGTGGGTGATCCATCTGATCTCGTGGAACATCTTCTCTTTCCTTTGTTTAAGCTCCTCCAACCTTTGTGTGTGCATGCTATAGCAAACCTCTAGGTCGTGTATCAATTTTAGGTGACCTTGATCAATAGGCTGTGAAATTTCCATGTATAATCATTGTAAATAATTCAAATAATAATATATTAATGCAATCAACCTAGTAGAAGTAATGTATACTCACAACAATATCATGACAATACTTTGTAATTAACCTAGTGACAAAAGTAATTAAACTGGTAACTAAAATACTTAAACTGGTAACTAAATTAGTTAAAATGGTAACAAAAATAATTTAAATTTGGCTTCCTAAATTTTAGTTCAAAAACAGTACCAACACTAGTACAATTCAAAAACAGTCACAAAGTTGGATTCTGGTTCAAAAAGGTTTGTAGGGAACATGCATGAACTAGTCACTACATTATGATTGTGATGGGACCTATGTGGGTGTCTATATTCTTTTTAGGTCTTTTGTTCCTTGGATGTGGTTTAAATTAGCAGCCTACAGGTTTTGTAGCGAATTTCTCCCAGTAGGCATGAATAATTATTAATAGTACGCAAGTTATTTATTTCTTGCCTGTATAGAATCATACATTTAAGTTTCTGACATCGGCAGCGTGAGAGCTTGAAAAAAGGATCCAGTGGATCTATATGGAGAGCTTGTTAAATCTCTTCCATCAATTGCTGGGTTCTGCAGCTAGCTGAGGTAGTGCGTTTGGTTTAAATACTCTTTTATTTATTGTATTGAAGTATGAAGTTTAGTTATATGTTTTTCGCTGCAAAATTTTGAATAAGGCGATACGTTACCACACGGGCAATAATGCTTGGGTAATTCTCTATGTTTTATATTGAAAAGGTAATTCTGAAAAGGGAGAATTATCGGGGTGTTACATGCACGGGAACTAAAAGCACGTTTGTTATATCCATGTATATGTTTTTGTGTGGTGTAGGAGTGAGAAATGTCTAGAGTGCATACATAGCATAATAGCTTTGGAATCTGCGACCTCTATTTGGTAGTTTCATAATCTCTTCAACCAGTTTGAATGCTTTTATTTCTGCATTGCCTATATATCATAATTCTTCACGCCAATGATTTTGCGCCCAAACATCTAGATTGTCTCTTTTGGCCAGAGAGTTTTGGATAATAGGATCTCCTTCTTTTGGTAGAACAAAAATGTCATAAATATCATCTTCAGTTACATTGCATCCCCTAGTTGCATCAACGGTAAATAAGTGGTTGCTCCCATTATACTGCTCTACAAGCCAGTCCACCATCCCTTTATAATATGCATTCAATTTCAGCATAAGCAATCCTCCAAATCCTATAAATTCCACATGTAGTATTTCTCCTATAGTGAGTTACTCATTCAACTTAAACAATCCACTAGGGGAACAATATGTTGAAATCAGAACTTTTTTAGCCCTATAAAAGAATTTAGAACAAAAACAAAAATCACAACCATAGTGATAATCAAACATTAAACTGGTCATTAATTGAAATAAAATAGATACAAAATGACCAATATTCATAACATAATGACTTAATATAGTGATAATCATGTTTCTGTTTTGTAACTGATTTTTTCTAATACGTTGATGTTTTAGAATTGAATAATGAACTGATAAGTCATAATTATATATAGTTTTTAGGTTTATTTAGGTTGCATTTTAGAGCATTTAGTTTCATATTTAGGTTCATTATTGCATCATATTCTTAAGTTATGTTATTCTACTCCTATACGGTATGTTTTCTTATTTTTAATGAATTTCAGGTAATGAGAACCTATTTGGAATACGATTAGCTAAACTTGAGGATTAAGAGCACTTGGAAGGAAGCTGTAATTCATAAGGATCGTCATGGATATTTCATAGTACGATTTTGAGCGAAAACGAAGCGGAAAATCATTAGAAGAAATGTGAAAAAGAGTTATGTCTACTCTGATCATAACTTTTGACGTGATTTTTATAATCAACTTTCCAATGATAGGTGACACCCCCCGAGGAGACTTCTAATAAATAAGTTATGCCTTTTCAAAGTTGGGACTGTTTCTACTGGAATCTATTTTTGTACGCGCGGATCACTAATTTCGCCCATTTAATAATATTTCGACTTTCCTTATCTTTATAACTTACTTTTCTAGTCATATGAGGTTACCTAGTATTGATTATATTAGGTTTTCACTCTTTCGTTTCTCTCCCCCCTCTCACGTTACTATTGTATTCTAGGTTTTAGTTTAGTTTTCTTCTTCCTTTTCCTCTCTAGTTTTTTAGTAGACCTTAGTTGTTATTCTTCATCATTAATTCATGAGTTTATTATTTTCATCTCTTTTCTTTCGTTGATTTCTTTGGTTATGTTTTCCTTGATAGATGTAGTTTTTATTCTTTATTTCATGATTGAGTTGTCTTATTTTCTAGGGTTTGGGAATCCATGTTTATATGACATGATCATTGATTGATATTTATTGATGGTTTAATTAGTTACTTATATCTCTAATTGATTAGTGCTTTATTATTAATCTTGTAATTTGATCAATTGTCTGATTAAATATTGCTAATATCGAGTCATAAGAGATAATATTCTTTAGAGGCTTACCTACAATTTGCAAATCTGATTATGTTGAGCGAACGTGCTAGCATATGTTGATTTGAGAACGTTAAGACCCGACCGTAGGATTAACCTGTGCTTTAGATATCTGATTAATTGAACTATTGATGATATTTTGATAGATTATAGTTATAAACATGGTAACCATTACCCCAAATCCTTTTTAGTTTGATTTTCGTAGTTTGATTAGTTTAGAACTTAAATTGAAATATTTGTGATCTTGTTTAGCTTCTCTATACCTTAGAAGCTAGATTAAAACGACTAACTCTCTGCGGATTCGACCCTACTTAACCTACTACGTTGTTAGAAGGTTTTGCAGGAATTATTTTTGACAGGTGTATGACATGCTATCAAATTTTGACGTCGTTATCGGGGAGATGGTATAGTTTTATTTAGTTTTTATTGTTGGTGAGACTAAATTGTACTATATTTATTTCCCCTTTTGTGAATATTTATATTATTTTAACTTTTTTTTTGTATCATGGAGTCATGCTATTTTGATGATGGAGATAATTCTCACTTTTACAGTTTTGATGCAACATATCAAAATCCTCTTAATTTTTGCATGAGTTTTTCTGAATTACCTCATATATTTTGTGAACCCCATGTACATGTTAGTAATTCTAGAACAATTTTTTCGTTTTCTCAGTATGTGATGTGAATCTTAATGAAAATTCACTAAGTTAGGCTCTTTTAAGTAGTTTAGTGGATTGATCGAAAACAAGTTTGTATTTTTTTGTTGTTTTTGTTTAATTAGTAACAAGATATGGAGAACTCAGGCGTATTTCGACTCACAGTTCAACTAGGGTTTTAGATGCACTTGTAAACACAAGGATTTTGGATTCTCTCCTGAAACTCAAATAACTCAAAACTCTTCTCTCTTATTATTGATGGTAGAAAACTCATATATATAGTACAAGTTTTCCTAAACCTAATTGAATTAGTAAAACAAATAAACTTATTTATCTTTATCTTAAGGATCAAGATAAATAATTATCCTAAATTAAACCTATCACACGCCTAATATAACTCCTAATAAGACTTTGATAAGGAATTAGACTCCTAAATATAATATGATTCCTTTATCGACTTAAACACTTAATTAAAATAAACTGAAATTAAATTCCTAATTTACATAGAATCCTAACAGAACTAGAATTCCATATAATTATTACTATTTCCATATCAAACTCCCCCTCTATAAAAAAAACTTGTCCCAAGTTTTTGTCGTAGCCAAGCAATCATCCATGCGCGAAATCCATGATCCATTAAAATTAGGGCACGACAGGCAGCAAACAACCGTAGAAGGCATGATACTCTTTGAGATGCGTGGCCAAGACGAACCGGAGGATAACAAAAATCAGTGGAAGTAGTGGCATATGGTGGTACCCAACGTTTCCTTGGCGCTTTAGTCTTACACGGGGAAGCAAAGATCGTACCTTTGATGGTGGGACAAGGCAAAGATGCAAGCATGCAATCAATGGGACCGTCATGGGGAGTGGAGCAAGGCAAAGGTTCTTGCTGGATGGGCGTGGTCTCGGACGAAGGAACAATAGTAGCCTTACCATCCGAATGTACCTTCTCATCGGCAATCAATTGGTTGAAGAACAAGAGATATTCTTCCTTAGTCACATATTCTTCGTTGGGGCAGTGATATTCTTCATGACCTAGTCCTTGGCACTTCAAACAACGTACCTTTGTAGCACGTCGCAAGGTATCTAAGAGTCGTGATCGTGCTTCCAAGGTAGTTAAGATGAGTCGGCATTGTGCTTGGATATCCTGAAAAGGGTCGAGCATGGCGTGGTGATCGTAAGACATGGTGTGCGTTAATAGAACATAGCACGGCGCACGAACTAGGGCAGCAGCACGGCTGGACGTTTAACGCTGCACAGAACTAAATACTTGTTAGAATAGTCTGAAATTTTGGCACAACAAACTTCAATATGTTACGAGTCCAACGAGCCAAAAATCATCGAAGTCCGATAAGGGACGCTCGGTCACGCGCCGTCGCAAGACAGGCGTGTCAATCTGGGCGACAGAAAGTTGACGCAGATGTATTCGATTGCTGCGACTTCGTTACTGATCCAAATATGCTCAAATTTTAACACGAGATAGATCTCTTTGTCAGCTTTCCAACGAACCAAGAAAATCTAAATTCCGACTTGTAACGAGTGCATACGAACAGTTTTACCGAACTGGTCACAGAACAGAACGCAGCGCCGGGTGTGCGAGGCAGTAGACGATGGATATGGTGGTGAAGTAGCAGCAGCCAAGGGTGACGAGTGGGGGGTTTTGGGCAGCAGCCACACCAATTTGATGTGAATCTTAATGAAAATTCACTAAGTTAGGCTCTTTTAAGTAGTTTAGTGGATTGATCGAAAGCAAGTTTGTATTTTTTTGTTGTTTTTGTTTAATTAGTAACAAGATATGGAGAACTCAGGCGTATTTCGACTCACAGTTCAACTAGGGTTTTAGATGCACTTGTAAACACAAGGATTTTGGATTCTCTCCTGAAACCCAAATAACTCAAAACTCTTCTCTCTTATTATTGATGGTAGAAAACTCTATATATAGTACAAGTTTTCCTAAACCTAATTGAATTAGTAAAACAAATAAACTTATTTATCTTTATCTTAAGGATCAAGATAAATAATTATCCTAGATTAAACCTATCACACGCCTAATAAACTCCTAATAAGACTTTGATAAGGAATTAGACTCCTAAATATAATAGGATTCCTTTATCGACTTAAACACTTAATTAAAATAAACTGAAATTAAATTCCTAATTTACATAGAATCCTAACAGAACTAGAATTCCATATAATTATTACAATTTTTTCGTTTTCTCAGTATGAGAATGAAGCATTTTGAAAATACTATCATAGGCTTGGTGATTTTGTTGGTCCTAATCATGGAATTGAATTGTGGATATGTGCTTAGTGGTTTATGAAGGGTTAAATGAAGAGATTAGGATGATGGTAGATACAATGTCTAATGGGGGATTTCTATTCCAATCACCTGATTATTGTTGGGATATAATTGTATGGTTGGTTACGCATACTTATGAGTGGGAGATGTCTTCATATGCTCTTTGAACCCAAACATACATGACACCACCCCCTTATTGTTCTAATTGTCAGTCTACTTCTCATGATTTTTCTTCGTGTGATGTGACATTAGTAAATGGTTTTGACTCCTCTTCCCAATTTGAATTTCAATCTGCTCAAAATTCTAGCCCCAACTCGTTTATTTATGATGATAATGAGAGGCGGATAATAAATGAGAGCTATTGGGATGATGAAAAGATTGAAATAATGACTAATGTGATGGATGTTTTGCAGGAGGAAGAAGCCATAGTTGAAATTTCCTCTTTGGAGGAAAGTCAAATTGAGCGTGAGGTGATTTATGAGTCTTTATAGGTACCACATACTGTTTTTGAGTCTCATGTTCCATTCTTTCAAAAACTTGATCTTATTCCTTTTTCCCTATATTATATCCTCCATCTTTCCTTTTTTCTCCCCCTTTGAATGACACTTATGATCATGTAACTAATTAACGTAAACTTAATTTCTTTTACTCCTTTTGAGTTATGTAAAAATACTAACATTTTCTCTTATTTCTCTTATAATATAATTTTTCATTTGATTTTTCTTTTTGTAGTTTTAGTAATTTTTTAGGACTAATTTTTTCCATGTTTCCTTTCCATTCTTATATAATATGCTCTGAAATATTTGTAGGAACATATGATAAGCTTCTTAGAGCGTTGAACTATTATGAGTAGTCTACTAATCTTAAACAATCATGCAAAACCATAAATTTGTGCTTCTTGGGAGCCAACCCGAACATTAACTTCTTTTCTCTCATCTTTTCTTTACTTTTTATCTAATTTTTATCTTGTTTCTTCCTTTTTGAGTGATTTTACTTTGGTGTTTTTTTTTTGTGTTTGTTGTAGGTGGAATGCGTTCAAAAACAGGGAAAAAAGAGAAAAAGATCGTCGAAGTGTTGGTCGCCCGGTCGATCGGGCAACATTGTCCTACCGGGCGCGCAAGCAGATTTTTGAATTTTGCAGTATTTTTCAAAATTTTGGCCAAGTGCTACTTGCCCGGTCAACCGGGTGAGTCTTCCTGATCGGGTGAAATTTTAGTCAGACCTGACTGTTTTGCAGTAGATCGGGCGAGCCAAATTTCTGAAGAATTTCGCTCCAGCACTCCGTGACCTTCTATTTCCTTCGTTCCCATGTCCTATTATTCGCTCACCACCAGATCACAGCCACCTTCGCTGGCGCACCTCACCACCATCGCCGGCGCTTTCGGAATCCAACTGCACTCCACGCCTTCAGCGTTTCTCTCACAGCTCTCCCTCCGACGCACCATCACCAAACCAGACCGGTCAATCGGGTGAGTCTGCCTGATCGGGTGAAATTTTAGTCAAACCTAACTGTTTTGCAGTAGATCGAGCGAGCCAAATTTCTGAAGAATTTCGCTCCAGCACTCCGTTACCTTCTCTTTCCTTTGTTCCCTTGTCCTATTATTCGCTCACCACAAGATCACAGCCACCTTAGCTGGCGTATCTCACCACCATCGCCGGCGCTTTCGGAATCCAGCCGCACTCCACGCCTTCAACGTTTCACTCACAGCTCTCCCTCCGATGCACCATCACCAAACCAGAAAATGCCAGACACACCCCATCCTACAATACCTGCATACTAGCGGCGCGACACAACCGCCCCTCCTCCTATTCTTCGCGTTTGCTACTTCTTTCACAACTCACCTCACGTGCCACCACTGGCGCCACCGTATCCTTCCATCACCATCCTGCCACACCAACCAGCCGCCGTCCTTTGCATCCAGCCTTTCTCGGGTCATTGCACCGCCATTACCCACTAGCCACGCCTCTTTCTCTGTCTTTAGTTCTATCTTTGTTTTTCCTCTTTCTTCCTCGTTTTTCTTCTTTTACTTTTCTTTCTACTTTGTATGATTTACTTCTCTACTTTTTGTTTTCTTTTACTTTTCTCTTCTTACTACTTTTTCACAATTGGCACCTAATTTTTTAAGTTGTCTTTTTAATTCGTGGTTGTTACAAGATATCTCAAGTAGGCTTCCAATTGGTCCAAGTTGGTCTTCAAAGAGCGGTGCAATAATGTTTTAAGCTTATTCAACACTTTAATCGGCTAGTAAGCTTTTATATATTACATTATATATACTCTTGATAAGATCTTCTAATTTTTGCTTAGATTTTTGTTCGAATGTCTTATTTGTTTCCTTGTGACTACATTGGTGGGATTTATGTGTGGTTTAAGTGGTGTGTTTTGGCTCTTGGTGGGAGACTTTGGTGTTGGATGATTGTTGGGGTTCAATTTTGTTCCTTCTCTAAACGTGTTTGTTGTAGTGAGGACACTGTAGATTCTAGTTTGGGGGAGGAATATTCTATCTTTTTATGCTTTCTAGTGTAGATTTTATTACTTTCATAGGATGTTGCACATTTTGCACCGCTCACTAGGAGTGGGAGTTTACGTGTAAGCAAAAAAAGAAGAAGAATTGTACTACTTTCTTAGTTGCATTAGCATTTTTCAGCTCATATTAGACTTCATCTCATTTTAGTTGCATCCATGGGACTATTGCTAGCACTCTTTGAAAACTTTGTTTATTATTTTACTAACATTTGTTAAGTGTCACTCATCTTGTTCATGATAATTCATGGCACGATTGTTTCGCAACTGATTGTTTGTGGTAAGATTGGTTGATCACTCTCTGGCTCGATTTAACGTTACTATGCAGACACCTTAACCTAAGTGAGTTTTTGTGCCTAATAACTGACGTATCTGTGTCAATTCTGTTCTTTCATGTGTGATTAGTTCCTCAGTTGTTACATTGATCTTGACTTTGATTTGGTACTCCTTGATATTCGATAATGCATACATTTTGATATGATTGAGGCGTTTCATTTCATCATCTAAGCTCTAGAGTTATTCTTGTTTCCATAATATCTTTCATCTAGCCCTGTTGAGCCTTTCTGACTATGTTTGATTGCTACCTACATTACAAGCCATTGGTCTGATTTGATTCTCGTCCTAAGCCTAGCTTGGAGGAGCGAGTATTAGTTTTGGTTTGGTTTGTATTGAATTGAAGTGAACTATTTGTCGTTTAGAAGTGTGGAAAAGTATGTTTAGTGAGCTTTGAAATTGAATTGAAAGTTCGAAAAAGAAAAGACAAAAAGAAACTTGTGAATAAATTGAAATAAAAAGGGTTATGATTGAATTTATTAAGCGAAAAAGGTAGTTGATTATATTTGGAAATTGTTGGTTGTTGCACGGAGTTGTTGTGACCTTTCTTGGTCATGTTTTCAGTTATATGATGCTCCCCCTTCTCGGTTTTTCCACCAAATTTCCCAAATTATTTTCCATACCTTTAACCTCGGCCCCATTACAACCCTTAAAAGTCCTCTTGATGATTGTGTATATTGTATTGTTGAGTATAAAGTGAGTCAAAAAGTCAAAGTTAAAAAGTATATGCTTCATTTGAATCGACTTGTTTAGGTTGTTGAGTTTGGTTATTTATCCTTTATACACAGGAATAATTTGAGTGCACATAACTATAGTGAGGTCTGTTAGGTTTTGTTAAATCCAGCTTGGGGAGATGGTATATGGTATGATTGGAAAGTCGATCGATAGGATACATGGCATGCTATGCATCTTTGTTCAAGGTTGTTTTGATGCTTGGTTTGTGTAGTGATTATATATCTCATATTTTCAATTGAGTGTTTAGCCCTGTTTTAGTCCCATATTGTAGATTGTCTAACTTTTCCGATGTTTATGTCTTATTGCTTGAGACAAGCAATGGTTTAGCTTGGGGGATTTTGATAAGTCATATATATATATATTTTTAAGGTGCATTTAGGTTGCATTTTAGAGCATTTAGTTTCATATTTAGGTTCATCATTGCATCATATTCTTAATTTATGTTATTCTACTCTTATACGGTATCTTTTCTTATTTTTGATAAATTTCAGGTAATGAGAACGTATTTGGAGCATGATTAACTGAGCTTCAGGATTAGGAGCACTTGGACGGAAGCTGCAATGCATAAGGATTGTCATAGATATTTCATATTACGAGTTTGAGCGAAAACGAAGCGGGAAATCATTAGAAGAAATATGAAAAAGAGATGTCTACTCTTCTAATCTTAACTTTTGATGTGATTCTTAGAATCGACTTTCCAACAATAGGTAGCACCCTCCGAGGAGACTTCTAATCAAGGAGTTATGTCTTTTCAAAGTTGGGACTGTTTCTACTGGAATCTGTTTTGTACGCGCAGATCACTAATTCCGCCCATTTAGTGATATTTAGACTTTTTTTTATCTTTGTAACTTACTTTCCTAGTCATATGAGGTTATATAGTATTAATTATATTAGGTTTTCACTCTTTCCTCTCTCTCCCCCCTCTCACATTATTTTTGTATTCTAGGTTTTAGTTTAGTTTTCTTCTTCCTTTTCCTCTGTAGTTTTTTTAGTAAACCTTAGTTGTTATTCTTCATCCTTAATTCATGAGTTTATTATTTTCATCTATTTTCTTTCATTGATTTCTTTGGTTATGTTTTCCTTGGTAGATGTAGTTTTTATTCTTTGTTTCATGATTGAGTTGTTTTATTTTCTAGGGTTTGGGAATCCATGTTTATATGATATGATTATGGATTGATATTTATTGATGGTCTGATTAGTTACTTATATCTCTAATTGATTAGTGTTTTATTGTTAACCTTGCAATCTGATCAATTGTTTGATTCAATATTGCTAATATCGAGTCATAGATCGAGGGATAGTACTCTTTAGAGGCTTGCCTATAATTAGTAAATCTGATTATGTTGAGCGACCGTACTAGCATATGTTGATTTGAGATGGTTAAGACCCGGCCGTAGGATTAACCTGTGCTCTAGATATCTGATTAATTGATATATTGATGATATTGTGATAGATTATAGTTATAAACATGGTAACCATTACTCTGATCCTTTTTAGTTTGATTTTTGTAGTTTAATCAGTTTATTTAGAACTTTAATTGAAATATTTGTGATCTTGTTTAGTTTCTCTATATCTTAGAAACCAGATTGAAACGACCATCTTTTTGTGGATTCGACCCTACTTATCATACTACATTGTTAGAAGGTTTTGCATGAATTATTTTTGACAGGTGTACGACAGCCTATCATGGACACAAAAACATAATTTAAAGATAAAAGTTGAATGACCCATAAGTACGATAGAACACTAGTAGAATAATTGATTATTGCTGCAGTGGTATTGCTGCGGTTTTACCCATGCGCAGCAATATATCATGTAAAAAGAAAATCTAAAATATAAAATAAAGATATTGCTGCGATTTTGGTCCAAAACCGCAGCAATATGGTTTCAGCGAATTTTCAGAAAAATAGTCACTACTACTACAAAATACGATTATTGCAATGTTTGAAAAATGTTGCTTTAAGCCATAAAGATGTTGCATAAGGCCAACTGCAGCACTTTATGTAGTGCTGCTTTACGTCTCATTGCATTAGCCAAATGCAACGCTTTAGTTATACTAATGTAACGCTTATAGAAACTGGTGCATAATTTTAATTGTGACGCTTATTGATTGCAACGTTTTATCAATCATTAGGCGTTTTTAAGCTACTTAATTGAAAGCAATAGCAACATTTATACTATCAAATGTAAAACTTTTATGCACTTTTTTCATTACAAATACGCAACAATTTTTAATCAAATGCAAAACTTGTTGTTCAAATTTGGCGCCACTTTTATGTTAAATGATAGTTACATTTCTGCAACATTTAATGCTCATATGTAACCCTTTCTTTTGAAAAAGAAAAAAATTGAAAAAAGTCAATTGTTGCATTATTATAATAATTATTAATAGAACCAAAAGTAATCATCAATTAATCTCAAAGTAGTCATCAATTAATCCAAAAGTGAACCAAATTACAAAAAAATGTGTGATTCATAAGTTTTTGACCATCTTTATTGATGTATCTTCATATGGATCAACGTAAGATCTATTTTCGTCTCTCTTACGAGTGCGCTCAAATACCTCAGCATTTGAAGGTAGCTGTTTATCAGGATGTTCATTTTTCTATAGAAGTACCAATTATAACCATAATGAGATGAAATACCAAAGACTAAATATATCACAAGGAAAAACATTCTAAATTGAAGACTTTCTACTTACCATCTCTTCTCGTATCCTAGCAAAACTCTTTGGACCAACCGTGTGCATGTTTTTTTGATACTTACGTCGATCGCGGTTAGAAGAACAACGATCCTAGAATTCAGTAATAACAAAGCTTTACTTGCAAACCTAAAGTATGAAGAATCATCTAAAATTGAAAAACTTAGCATAACAAAACTACCTGTTCGTTTTTCTTGTTCCATAACTGCAATAATTTTTTAAAATCGTCATCTGGAATATGCTTTGGTCGATTTCTCCATCTTGTCTTATTATCTTTATGTTGATAGTAATTTTTTTTTCAAAGGACACTTGTATACCCGCCATGACGCACCAATGATTTTTAACGTCCATTCTTTGCCTTGTTCAGGAACAATGTATTTTGCCTAAAAAAAATATTTGAGATGTTACTTATAATATAACTGCAAGTTTTTTGTGTAATTGAATTGAGTATTTGAAGATGTAGTTAACATACCAGAACATACTCCCAAATTTTGTCTTTGTTAGGCACATAATGCCAAGATTTATGCACCAATGGGGCATGGACATAATCACGAGCAATTGTACCCAAAGCATGAGTATTCACCAACCGTGTCTTTTTCTGGTGTATGAGGTCCAATAGGTTGTCCAAATTAAACTCATTCAAAATTATGGCTTCACGTTGTTCAAAAGGGTGCATATGGACTTTATGCATCATTGTAGGTCCTCTTCTGATCTCCTCTAAAACATTAATATACACAATCAAGCATGTAACAAAGATAAACCAAAATATCTTGATAATATCACATTGATAATTATACCTCTTATCTCTTGCTCTTCCTTTCAGATTCATTAGACACACTTTCGTTTGTTTCCTCTGCATTTTCTTCAAACTCATCCAAACAATCATCATCACCATTGACACCTTCACTTTCACCATTGCTCCGGCCTTCCTCCATTTCAATACCATCTGTAAATTCATACCCATTTACATCTTTAAGATAATATTTACACTTCTATTAGCATCATTCCTTCCATTTAATTCTAGACACAAAGGATGAAGGTCGAAGTTAACTTTCTAAAGTTGTAAAGCCGAACATATCTTAAATAATTCCCATACTTCCTCCAATTGAAGTTTACTATCTAATGGATAAATATTACCTGAAAGTGCTGCATGACTTGCTTCATTTCATATATGTAAATTAAAACCTACGGGAGTCGAGCTCTCTTTTGGTGCCTTCTTATGCAATTCTTTATGCGATAACATATTCTTCAAAACCAACTCAGCCACTGTAGATGCTTTCTTTCTTCCTTGTTCATCACTTCTACCTTGCCCTTTTTTCTTAGACAAAGTTGCATATTTTTTCAACATCATTGGCTGCACATATTGATGGGATTTCGCTTTATCATGAGCAACCTGCAAAAATTTGTTGATCATATATAATAATAAACAATGTAGGTACTGAGTATAATGTCAAATAATCAAATAATAAACAAGTACAATTTCTATAAAAGCTTACCATCTTTCTAGATTCACTTGCACAAGGTACACTATCTTCCTCATGATCACCCTCATCAATTTCCAAATCAAGGTCGTAATCTGGATCTTCCTCACTAATAGTAGCCTTAATGGTCTCCTTTCTCTTTTTTTTTCTTCTGACTTTCCACTAAACTAGTCAAAGACTTACGAATTCCTAAAACTCCAGTCTGCAACAATCTTTCTCTGTTTTGCTGAACCCTTATCATTCTCATTTTCTCATATGGATTTATAATTGTCTTCCCTGACTGCTCCTCCTCATTTCTTCTATTTCCCATTTGTCAACAATATAATGAAAAAAAAAATTCAGACTCATTGTTATAATTAAGACATGATATAGGACGATAAACCTTAATTAAACGCAAAATACAAAGACTTATTCAATCATCATAAAATTAGTAAAATCAACTCTTACTAGTTCAAACTGATCCATAAACATGACACTAAAAAATAACAATAAAAACATGAACATAAATAAGGCTATCTATCATAGTTCATTAGCATCTTGAAATTCTTCTTCTGCTTCCATCCAATCCCACAAAGTGTCATCATGATCCGAGTCTTCTCGAATCTGCTCGTTGAATTCATGAAGTAGAGTTGCATTTGCATCCAATACTGTAGGTTCTATGTCCTCTCTCGACAGGGCATTGTCTTCATCTCCAACTCTTACAGAGGAACTTAGGTCATGATTATTTAGTTCATACCCGTATGAGTTTCCAACTTCTCCACCATATTCTTCCCCCCCCCCCCATCATAAAATTCCTTTGGAATTGCATTCCTAACATAATTCAAACCGGAGATAATAGGATCTGGAGCATACCAAACCTGATGCACTTGAGAAGGTAAGACAAAAGGATCATTAACTGAGCAAAACCTATTCATATTAACACAAGGGAGGCCGTAATCATCTTTTTCTACTTGGTACCACTCGCATCGAAACAAAACAACACTGAACTTAGACCAATAGTTTAGTTCAATTATTTCAAGTACTGAACAATAATAAGTGACATTTCCTAAAATGGGATTTTTGTCCTTTGAGCTCGCGAAGCTAGGAGTTAATGCGGTCAAAGTAACACCGCTATTTTAAGTCTTGCATCTAGCATCACGTGATTTAGTATAAAATCTATAGCCATTAACATAGTAGCCTGCATATCTCCTTCCTATGGCACTAGGACACTTCACTAACCAGAATATATGATCTGGAACATTGTTCGCGATAGCTTTGTCTTTTAACCAATTAGCAAATTCATGGCTATGGTCTTATGCTTGAGCCCATCTACTTTTTCTTGGTAAGCAATTAATATAGAGTTTATGTTCTCTGCATCATTACGTCACCAAAAAAAATCAAATATCTAAAATATGTAAGTAGTAGGGAAAATCTCAAACTTAATCTTTGAGGGTATCATCTTACTTGATAAACTCGTTAACTTCTTTGTTGTCAGTATTAAATAAGGCGTAGCGATGTGCTTGCTAAATTGATAAAGTATCCAAGGTGAACAACTTGCCTTTTCTGCGTTTCTTCCCTCCTAATGGATGACCAGTAACAATAAAAATGACTGCACCCAAATTACCTACACTAGAATCAGCTTCAGCATCATTCGAACGCGCAAATGGTCTTCTCTTTACTCCTCCTAACATATAAAGAGAGCAGAAGTTTGCACACTCATCTAACCAGTATCCCTATGCAATGGGCCGGGACCCCTCTGGACGACTTCGATTCCTCACATATGACTTCAGTTACACGTGTATCTTTCTATACTCCACATTGTTCGCTTATGAACAAGACCTCCCAGCCACACCTCATCCACTAGATGAATAGGTAAATGCACCATAATGTCAAAAACTGATGGCATAAAAATCTTCTCGAATTCACAAAGTACTTCAGCTATCTCTGTTTGCAGTTTCTCAAGATCCTTACGTGCAATAACTTTGCTGCATAGCTTTCTAAAAAAGGCACCTAACCTTATTAGTGGAATAGCTACATGCTTAGGCAATGATTTTCTAACAGCAACCTGAAGTAAATAATGTAATATGATGTGAGCGTCATGACTTTTATAACCAGTAACTTTTCTTTCAGAAGAGCGCACAAATCTAGATATGTTAGATGCACAACCATATGGCAATTTAGCTTGTTTTAGGCCTCGACAAAATATGTCTTTTTCCTCAGAAGACATTGAAAAACATGTTTTTTTTATAGAAAACATGTTTACCATCAGTATAAAGTTGAGGATGCAACTCCTTCTTGAAGCCCAACTGTAAAAGGGCTAATCTACCTTGTGCATGATCTTTTGATTTTCCTTTGATATCCAACAAAGTTCCAAGCACATTATCACAAATGGTTTTTTCAATGTGCATCACATCAAGATTGTGTCGACATGAATTATGTTGCCAATATGGCAAATCAAATAAAATTGACAACTTCTTCCAATGACAATCAGGGTCATTTCTACGCTTTACTGTTTTCCCAAATGAATTCACAAAATCTGACAACTCAGCATACACTTGGACCCCTGATAACGACTTTGGTGCATGTCTCTTCTTGACTTTTCCATTGCAATCCTTCTTATTGTTTCTCCAAGGATGATTTGCAGCTAACCATCTTCGAAAGTCCATATAACATAACTTCATACTGTTCTTCAAGGACAAATGAGTAGTTTCATGATTACAATCTGGACATGCAAACCTGCCCTTTGTTTTCCACCCTAACAACATCGAGTATCCAGGAAAGTCGCTAATAGTCCATATTAATGCAGCATGCAATTGAAATCTTTCATTTTTATATTTATCATGTTCAAGCCCAACATTCCACAAATCTTTCAACTCCTCAATTAAAGGCTGCATGTAAACATCAATATTATTTCCGGGAGACTCTGGACCAGGAATCAACAAGGACAAAATTAAAAATTCTTGCTTCATGAACATCCAAGGTGGCAGATTGTAATTGATTAAAATCACCGGTCATGTGCTATGTGCAATACTCATTGTCCGAAAAGGATTAAAACCATCACTAGCCAATCCCAACCTTACATTCCTTGATTCATTTTTAAAATCAGGATACGATAAATCAAACTCCTTCCACGCCAATCCGTCGGCAGGATGATGTAAATACTCATCTTCGATACGACCATCATCATGCCATGTCATGAATTTGGCAGTCTCAGAACACATAAATAGTCTCTGGAGCCTAGGTCTCAATGGAAAATGCCATAACACCTTAGCGGGAATTCTTGAATTTTTCTTAAAAGCTTTATTACTTCCGCTTTCTTCTTTTTCATCTTGTTGTTTCCACTTACTGGTGTGACAAACATGACATTCTTCAGCATTTCAAACTCCTTCCAATACTACATGCAATCATTTGGGCATGCATATAGTTTCTTATAATCAAGCCCCAAATCCCTCATAATACTTTTAGCTCTATTATTAAAGTCAATAGCTATCTTAGACTCAGGAAGTAACTCCCTCAATATAATTTGAGGAGATCATCAAATGCCACATTAGAGAGTTCGTGAAGCATCTTAAGGAGAAAAAGCCTAATAATGAAAGATAGCACAAAGAAGTTCTTACAACCAGGAAACAACTCCTGCTTTCCCTCTTCCAGAAGCTTATAAAACTTTTGAGCTTCCTCATTTGGTCCCTCTAAATTTCATGTCCCTGCTAGTGTATCCCTAAATCGATCATGCAATAATTCATCAACATTATCATGCATGTTAAGGTCTTCTTCATTATTGGCTACATCATTGTAGTTCATGTGTAGTGGTTCCTCTCCATGGAAAGTCCAAACATAATAGTTATCAACAAAACCATCTACTTTTAAATGATCAAATACTTCACTTCTACAATACCAATAACGATTTTTACACCGCCTACATGGACACCTAATTTGACTCCCACGAGCTGCTTTAGCAAATGATGCATTGAGAAAATTAATGACGCCATTTTCAAACTCATCCAATCGTCTAGGTAAATACATCCAATGCCTATCTTCCCCCATTATTGAAATTATTTAACAATAGGCTACCATAAGTTTTTTTTTTGAAACACAAGATGGAAAATAAAAACATTATGTTTAACAAGAATTTAAAAATGTTAAACCCACAATATACAATAGTAATAACAGTACAGAAAACTTGACATCAGTATTAAAAATTAAAAGCGTAAATTCTAGTAGAATAAAATATGAAGTAGCAGCATATACTATTATTCCAATTTAATGTAACCATGATAGCAGGAAAGTAAACAATAAAATACAAGAAAATTAAAGGTCAAACTTTTCAAAAGATAGAAGACTTTGAACGCCATGGTTGAAGTATTAAATCAATATTCACCCAAAATAAAACACCCATCACAAATTTACTGCATTCGATTATTAGTAAGAGGAAATTGAGGCCAAAGAGAAGAGGTAAATTAAACCCACAACAATCTCTAAATACCCACAAATAGAATACCAACAAATTAGAATCGTATTCCTCGTCTCTTATTAGCCAAATTCCAGAATTTCACCTTTAAATCACAATAATAAGATTGAATGTATATCCATATATATTTCATAAGAAAAAACACAATGATGAGAAATTCGAAGCAAAAATCGCATTAAGGATAACTTAGAACTGCATCTTACCTTCAAGCTTCTCGATTATGAACCAAGATCTAAGCTTTTGCAAACAATTTAGTAGATTTAGCAAGCAAAGTTCCTGATCATGCGAATTTTTTTTTTTAATTTGAGAAGAATTAAAGAAAATGAAGTAGTAGATAACGGCGACTCAGAGTGCTAGAGAAGAGGGACAGGGACGGTTCATCTTACTTTCTCTCTCTGTTGTTTCATATGAGTTTTTAGTTTTATTTATTTTCTTTTTTTTATTAACTAGTTGGCGCTAGACGCTAGTATTGAGAGCCTAAAAATGAAATAAAACCCGCCCAAGTTTTTAGCCAAAGAAATCCCGCTTTCTTTAACTCGTGTTTGGAGTATCCATAACAATATATAAATGTTGCATATAATATAACTATAGGCAACACTTTTTGGAAAAGTGTTACGTATGGGAAATTTGGAATGCAACGCTTCTTAAGATGTGTTGCTCTACGTAATAATAAGCAACGCTTTGATTGAAAGTGTTGTAATTGATATTATGCTTAGTTCAATTGCAACATATAAGAAAAGTGTTGCACCAAAGTTGTTGCATTAGACATGTTTTGTAGTAGTGAGTTGACTTTTTGACCAGACATATTGCTGCGGTTTTTTGTAAAAATCGCACCAATATATTAAAATATAATATTTTAATATCCTCATGTATTTCGTAAGAATATTGCTGCAGTTTCTTTGAACACCCGCAACAATATACTATTACTGTTTATAAAAGAGGAGCGCGCGACCCGGCCAATTTTAGGGTTTCTTTAAAATTCATTAATATAAAAAGAGAGTGCGACCATTCGAAACACGAAAGTTCCTTTGAACCACAACCATTTTCATCCTCTTCCTCACTCTCCTCTTCCTCTCTCATCCTAACTTCTCATCCTTCCTCCATTTTAGGGTTTCTTTTGGACCACTGGAAACACGAAAGCTCCTCTGATTTCCAAACACGAAAGATGGTGAGTGATGAATGACGAACGAAACCACCATTTTAGGGTTTCTTTTGAACCGTTCGTCGGTTGTGATTCGCTCGAGACCTTGTTCGACGGCTGTGATTCGCTCGAGTTCTTGTTCGTCAGCTGTGACTTGCTCGAATCCTTGTTCGTTCGCCGTGCTTCACAGTGGGTGTGGTGACGACGGTTGAATGGTGCTTCTCCATCAACGACCGTTCGAAGTTTCACTGCGAGGAGTGTGATGGCGAAACAACCATGGCGAAATGCGCGACACTAACCACCGTGGTACGACAATGACAACAAAACCACCATGAGGCGACAGCGAAAGATGGTGAGTGATGAATGACGAACGGAGATCTGTAAATTTCCGGCGACAACCACCGTGTTTTTTTTTCCTTTTTTTCGTTTATTTTTTCGTTTTTTTAGATCTGTAAAATTTTTGTTTTTCGATTTCTTATTCTTTTAATATATTTTTTATTTTTATTATATTTTTTGTAATTAATCATTTAGTTATAATTATTGTTTTTTATTTTTGCTTTTTCATTTGGGGGTTGGAAATTAGTGATCCACTAGCTGTAAGGAAATTTGGGGGCTAGTTAAAGTATTATTTGCTTTCTCATTTGTGATCCATTTTACAGGATTTTTTTTATTCACTCACAGTGTTTTTTATTTTTATATATTAATGAGATTTACATGTCATTTCATTTTCGATTTGTCTGCGAATTTGTTGGATAGTGAATGAGTTAGTTGCATGGTTTTAATCTTTCAAATTTAATTACGAAATGCGGAAAAAAAAATTTACTTGTACCAAGACCTATTGCTGCGGTTTTGGCTCAAAACCGTAGCAATACTTTGTACTTTGTTAATATAAAATACTTATATTGCTGCGGTTTTACCCAGAAACCGCAGTAATATGTTCCAATATTGCTGTGGTTAAAAATCGCAACAATATATTAATTACCTATTGATGCACCCTTATTTGTTGCGCGGTCAAAACCGCCGCAATAGGCCACTTAATGACCGCATCAATAAGCATTTATTCTACTAGTGGAAATACAATTTAGTGCCATAAGTGGTGACTAATAGAATTAAACTAATTACGAAATCACATAAAATGTCAACTAATACTACATTATAAAACATGAATGAAATATTTGTGGAAAGGGACAATAAATTTAAACCTGGGATTACAGATTTTTTTTTTTTTCCGAAGAACCATCTATATCAATCTCTTTCACAGGCTGTTTTCCTTTTTCCGTTGTTTTTGCACGAGGTGATTTTTGTGGATCAACTTTTTCAGCATTGTTAGTAGGTTGTTTCTTTCTTTTGCCTCCCTTTCCTTCATGTGACTGTTGAATCCTTTGGAGAAGCATTTATCTCAATCTCTGGAGGAGTTTGCTCTCGAGTTTCCCATTGAGGTGAATGTTTTGAATTCTTTAGAGAGGTGTCCATCTCATTCTCTAGAGGAGTCTACATTCGCCTTGTTATTATTTTTCTTTGAGGTGATGGTGGTGAATCATTTTGAGTACGTACTTTGTTTTCCCCGTTTCATTCTTTTTTCTTGATTAACTCTTTTGGAGAGTGATCCTTTTCTTCCTTTATAGGAGGTTGTTTGCATCTTTTCCCTCCCTTTCCTTGAGGTTGTTCTGTTGGATTTCCTTTATCTATCCCCTTATTTGGCTCACCTTCAGCTGTTTCTTCTTCAGTTAGGGGAAAAGATGTTCTTGCCTCACTTTTCTTTAGTATACTAGGTGGTTGCCGCCTTTTTCCTTCGATATAACTTTCCTATCCATAGCCTTCTTTTTCTTCATCTCAGCTAGTTTTTCTGCCACAGTCTTGTATGGTTTTGCTTTTTTTTGTGTCTTGATTTTGTGTATCTGTAAAAAGTGGTGATAATTAAAATTAGTCACTAAATGACATAAACTGGTTACCAATACAAATTTAATGGTTACTAAATGAAACAAAGTATAATTTACAAGATACATTAGACATCAATGTACCAAACTAAGAACCATTCAAGTTCAGAAAATTGATATGTCCACTCTTGCAGGCTTAGTATAATTTACAAGATACCTTTTGCACTGAGCATCATATATGAAGTATGGTGTATCTCGATATTGCATAACAATTTGACGAGAATCAGTTACATAACCACAAATGACCTCACACAACAAGTATAGCAATTCAACAATCAAGCAATAAAATAAATGGTGGATAATCAACAATAATGGTCATTACATATTAAAAGAACAAGCACCATCAATACAATACAATACAACACAACAAGATAAATGAATGTTGAAAAACAAAAAATGCATCAACAAATAGTCCTTACTCAGGGAAACTAACGATCAAAAGCTCGATCGAATCATCAAAAGGCACTAAATGACATAAACTGGTTACTTATACAAGTGTATTGGTCACTAAATTCAATGATATAGAAAATGAATGTTTTTAAAACATTCAAACCAAAATTACATATTTATGTAATTAGTTCAATTGTAGGACCTAAACATTCATTTTCTACAAACAACAACAGATACAAAATCATCTCAAACATTCAAAACCTACATCGATTTCATATACACCAAATTCAAAACCTAATATTGAAATTTATATTGAAATTCAAGAGATGTATTCTAAATTATTGTTTTGAGTGCTCTAAATAACACATGCATAACCAAAATTTGAAAGTATAAGCCAAATTCAAAACCTAATACTAAATTTTATACTCAAATTTAGTAGAAGCATTCTAAATACTTTCATCTGTTAGCGATTTTTGCTTATGTCTTGCCATATTTCGCTATTGAACACCAAATTTGTTGAAAGTGTGAGGACAAATTTCTAATAATCAAGGAGTTATGCCTTTTCAAAGTTGGGATTGTTTCTACTGGACTCTGTTTTGTAAGCGCGGATCACTAATTTCGCCCATTTAATGATATTTAGACTTTCCTTATCTTTATAAATTACTTTCCTAGTCATATGAGGTTATATAGTATTAATTATATTAGGTTTTCACTCTTTCCTCTCTCTCCCCCCTCTCTTCCTTTTCCTCTCTAGTTCTTTTTTAGTAAACCTTAGTCGTTATTCTTCATCCTTAATTCATGAGTTTATTATTTTCATCTCTTTTCTTTCATTGATTTCTTTGGTTATGTTTTCCTTGGTAGATGTAGTTTTTATTCTTTGTTTCATGATTAAGTTGTTTTATTTTATAGGGTTTGGGAATCCATGTTTATATGATATGATTATTGAGTGATACTTATTGATGGTCTGATTAGTTACTTATATATCTAATTGATTAGTGTTTTATTGTTAATCTTGCAATCTGATCAATTGTTTGATTCAATATTGCTAATATCGAGTCATAGATTGAGAGATAGTACTCTTTAGATGCTTACCTATAATTAGTAAATCTGATTATGTTGAACGACCGTACTAGCATATGTTGATTTGAGATTGTTAAGACCCGACCGTAGGATTAATATGTGCTCTAGATATATGATTAATTGAACTATTGATGATATTGTGATAGATTATACTACCTCTGTTTTTATTCAGTTGCAACAATTTCTACTTTTAGGTGTTTTTTATTAGTTGCAACATTTCCCTTTTTAGGAAAGCTTTTGGGATAATTTGACTATATTACCCTTACTTCACCTACTCTCCCCATTTAATTACAGTACTAATAGCAGGGGCAAGTGGGTCAATTATACTCTCTTTTCTCATTTCTTAAAGTTTGTGCAAAAAGGTGAATGTTGTAACTAAATAAAAACATAGGTAGTAGTTATAAACATGGTAACCATTATCCTAGATCCTTTTTAGTTTGATTTTCGTAGTTTGATTAGCTTAGAACTGTAATTGAATATTTGTGATCTTGTTTAGTTTCTCTATACCTTAGAAACTAGATTAAAACGACCATTTCTCTGTGGATTCGACCCTACTTATCCTACTATATTGTTAGAAGGTTTTGCATGAATCATTTTTGCCAGGTGTACGACAACCTATCATGGACACAAAAACATAATTTAAAGATAAAAGTTGAATGACCCATAAGTACGATAGAACACTAGTAGAATAATTGATTATTGTTGCGGTGGTATTGATGCGGTTATACCCATGCGTAGCAATATATCATTTAAAAAGAAAATGTAAAATATAAAATAAAGATATTGTTGCGGTTTTGGCCCAAAACTGCAGCAATATGGTTTCAGCGATTTCTTTTTTTGAAAAAAAGCTGACTTTTTGACCAGACATATTTTTGTGGTTTTTACATAAAAACCGCAGCAATATATTAAAATACATTAATAATATTTTAATATCCTCATGTATTTCGTAAGAATATTGCTGCGATTTCTTTGAACACCCGCAACAGTATACTATTACTGTTTATAAAAGAGGAGTGCGCGACCCGACCCCTATTCAATTTAGGTTGATAAGTAGAGTCAGAATAGAAAAAAGAAACCTAAAAGATGGATTTAAGAAAAAAAGATAAACAAATCTAGCGAGAATCTAATTAATTTCTACGATTATTGCACTAAGATTGGTAAAAAATATAAATTATACCATAATATATGATTCTAGAAGCTAAAAGTTTTATCAAACATATCATTGCTGGCGTGAGTTCTTTTCTTTTGAGGGGGGGCGTGAGTTGTTTAGCTGCGCCGGAATTTTATTTTCTTTCTTGCTTTTTTTTTTTTACTTTTTTTGAATTTTTCTTTAACACATTTTAGATTTTGTTTTAACAAAGTATTTGGATTTAAAAATTAGTAAACCTAGGTTCAAAGATCAATTGGACTTAGAATTTTATTTTTAATTTTCATAATCTTTTATAAAAATCTTTTAAATATATACAAGTATTTTTATTAATTAAAACCTTTCTAAAATTATGAATAATAACTTAATAAAAATACAGAGTATATCCAATTCCTTCCTTCACTCAAATAAAACTATCTGTTCAATTCCAACACTCAATTCCGACAATATATCCAATTCCTTCCTCAAATTCAAGTTCTACACACCTGGTAAATGCGTAACATGATATAGAAACATATTGGCTAGTAAATTTTAATGTCCAAACTTACAACTTCAACATCTCTATCAACATTCACTTCATTTGCACAGAGCACATCCACTCCATTTGCACAGAGCACATTCACTTCCTTCTTCGCTGGGCAACTCTTCTTTCAAAAGTATGTATTCGACTTTCAAGAAGTTCAACAATTTTTTTGTTCACGTCAAATTTGATCTCCGACTTCGCTCACTAATTTCATTCTTCATACAACAAATTTTTTCTGATAATGCATGGAGTCTTGAATTTCGTCACTTCTTCTGACTTCCTAAAACCCTTGCTAAGTTCCAACGGAAATATAACTGCTTAAGCCTTGTTTGGTTGTATATAAGAAGTCATACTTTTTAGGAAATTATTTTTTCCATGTATTTGAAATTCCTAGGAAGTGTAAAATTGTGTTTGGTTGATAATGGGAAGTAGAACTTCCTATGGGAAGCTCTACTTACCTGGGGGGACCTAGGTAAGTAACTTCCTCCATTTTGGACGAAGTAGAACTTCTTAAGAAGTGCAAATTCTCATTGTTTTACCAACTAAACAACTTCATATACTTCTACTTTCTAGGAATTTGCACTTCCCATAATTTGTTTTGTCAACCAAACAAGGCCTTAGTTTATTTCAATTTGCAAAATTACAAAAATACCCTGGCATGGACAATCATTGTCCAATAATAAGTTGCGACAACACCCTCTCTCTCTCTATGCAGTTGTTCGTGTTGGCACAAAAATACTTCCTCTCGGGAGAGCACATCTATGCCAATGTGAAGTTGTGATTATGCAGTTATTATTGTCCAATAATAACTGGCACGCAACACGAATTATTGTCCAACAGTTATTATTGGCGCTCAAAGCTGCATAATACTCTCGGGAGAGCACCAAGAACTAAATACTTCTTCTCACATTTATTTACACATTTAACTGTGCACATTATACATTTTGCTCATATGAGCAAAATATGTGACGAATGTGTAAAAAGAATTTACTTGAGAGCATATAATTCTAAATGATCCTGAGAATACCTAACAATTTGTAACTGGAGTTGATAAGATAGATAACAGAGTAGTAATTTGGTAAGGCATTGGCAATCAAATTGGATGTTATAAGCAATGGACTGATATTTACGAACCAATTATGTAGAATACAGATAACCAAATTTTAGCCTAAGTAGCTAGTATTTTGACCCGAGCGATGCCCCGGGTAAGTTACAATTATCAAATTTAGTATTATAAATAAATTTCATAATTGATTTTATTAGCTTTTCATAATTTTTTGTCTAGTGCCAAATTGAAAAATGAACATTATGATATGGTGAGTTGTTTAGAAAAACTTCTAAGGAGTTGGGGATAAAAATAACAATTTCAATGGAACTAGGATAAAAGAATATATTACTAATTGATAAAAATATTAGAGATTAAAAAGTTCGTTTATATCTTTATAACTACATATAATTATAAGACTTTATTATATTTTGTATTGAAACATTAAACAATAAAATTATAGTGGATTAGTGGTTAAACACTTGCTATTCATTTCAAAGGTCTTGTGTTCAAATCCTAATAACTACACATTGTTAATATTTTTTAAATGAGATTATAAACATGTGAATTAGAAGTTTGAGAAGAAGGTACTTATTGTGGCTTAGTGGTAACGTATCGCATAGATATTTGCTTTTGTCCGTTGGTGTGTTGGGTTCGAACCCCAGCATGTGCAAGAATTAAGGATATGTTTTTGTTTGTTTCTTTTTGGATTTGTTTTTATTTTCTGTTTATAATTATTTTGGATTTTTGGGTTTTGTGGGTGCAAAAGCTAGTACAATTTTTTTTGGGGTTTTTTGTGAAAAGAAAGTAGCAGTAGTATGGTTCATAATTCCTTGCTTATCAAAGTCAAGGAAATTAGTACATGCAAAAGCTACATTTATAATGCAAAATTACCTTCTTCTAGATAAAAAATGTAAGTAGTTTTCCTTTTAATAGACTAATCTCATATACTTCTAATCATAATTTTTTTCCTATGCTTTTATGTAACATGTATAAATCATTTTTCTTATTACTCTTTCTTCAAATCATTTATATTTTCCCTATGCTTTTGCGTAACATGTATAAATCATAATTCTTATTTATTAATTTCACTAGAATTGTTTAATTTGAATTATCGTGGTTATAATAACAAGTTCTTTTTTTTTTTTTTGATTGGGAAATTAAGTCAGTCCAAGGGCTAACCCCTACTAGGCTACTAGCCTTGTAGGAACTACCAACACATTGGCTAGTAATGCATGCAAAGCATGCTAAGGAAATATACTCCAGCATTATGCTGGGGGTAAGGATCGAACCCCTGACCTCAGAGAGGAGTGCTCTACCACATGAGCTAGCTCCTCATCCTTTGTAATAACAAGTTCTTGTTTGCCTATGTCCATTGTTAATTGAAAGATGAGAATAAGAGAATATATTGATTGTTAAAAGTAAAAAGCATTACTTTTATTTTTTATTTTTTGAATGAACTTATCTGTCTCTCTCCCTTTTTTTCCTTTTTTCAAGAGACTTCTCTTTTTTATTGGTTCAGTGATAAATTGTGAATTTTGTTCTTTTGTAATTACTAACATAATAACTTATACAATATGTATTTTTTTCCACAATATTTATAATTCTTTAATAAATTAGGGCCTAATTTTAAAATTAGCACAAGGCCTCCAAATTGTTTGAGACGGCCCTTTTGATGGGAACGCCTTTTAATATATTTGTATAGATGAGACTATGCATAAGAATAAAAACCTAAAATTTCTGCCTTTTCAACAACCTAAAAGTTACAGTAATCATCAACGACGGATACGAGCGTATACAATGTTCAGATCCGCTCAGGTGGGTATATCGGTACATAGCAAAAGGGTCTACCATAAATTTTGTACCTTCAAATAAGCTCCTTGAAGATGGCGTTTTCTGCATCATGCACTCCAACAAGTTTAGTTGCGCCTGCAAGTATTTACTGAAGTTTCAGCCTTGTGCACGGGATATTGGGATCTCTAACGGCACTCAGCAGGTCTCAATGTGTTAGAAATTAGAATAGATGCAACCTCAACAGGAGGAAAATAAGCTGAGTTAGAGATGGAAGTTCACCAACAAAATGTGGAGCATGTCATTATGTTCACTGTGAGATCGAAATCAAAACCCAATCAGATGAGAAATGCTTCACGAAATCTTGATATCACCACTTGTGTGCTTGAAAAGGATGGTGGATGGATTTCCAGACCTGCACCACATTTAAGAAAGGGAAGTCAAATGGTGCATATTGTACAGTACGTGATGTGGAGACTTAGCATATGATTAATATGAATCAAAATCTCGAGCATCCTGTGGTTCATATCTACATGAACGAGTCTGCTTAGAGTAATAGTAGTGATAGGAGGAGCTAAAAACCCAACATGTATGTATGCATTTTGTTGGCAAATCAAATCAGCTCCCAACTACACGAGCTACCATGATACAAGACAATTGCCAGTTACATAGATTAACGGACAAATGAAAATTTGGTCATAGAATGAAGAGTAAGAGAAAAACCAATCAGGCACCAGTAGCTGGGAAGCTATTAATTGTTCCAAACATGATAGACCAATACCAAAGGCCAAGTATTTAAGAGTAACCAGAAAAATTTGTTGTCAAATGCAGCACTTCCTCACTTTATCATGTCTCATCAGCAATTCAGCATCAGTGCAAAATGTCCCAAAAAAGATGAGAATTTTTTATAGTGGGACTGATGATAATACAAGAATATGACTAGAACTGGATTGTTGTACTCCCCTTCCATAGGGAAGCACCAAATTGTTTAGGTTAGCCATCATTTAAGGGTGAACACAAGTCCGGGAACTTCTAATATGTTGATACCTGACAAACGAAATTATGTCCAATGTTCTGGGGAATGCTGTAAACAGCATGGACACTTCTAACAGACGTAGCTGTTCTTTTTAACTTTACGTGCAATAGACCTGCCCATACGAAGACGCCGAACAGTAAGACCCTCTAGCAAGGCATCCAACGCATCTTCTATAGCTTCAGCCTGTTTATCCAGACAATATGAACAAAATTGAGGAACAAGTTGCAATTCAGAAAGAAGGCCAGCAGCCGCTGCTGCTGTGCAGGTGCGATCCCATGATGGTTGAGGCCTGCACTAAAAGCAAAATGAACAGTACGCAAAAAGAAAAAAAAGGAAACAAAACTAGCTACTCTTAAGGTA
Organism: Beta vulgaris subsp. vulgaris; assembly: GCF_026745355.1. NCBI lineage: Eukaryota > Viridiplantae > Streptophyta > Magnoliopsida > Caryophyllales > Amaranthaceae > Beta > Beta vulgaris. Next base: position 23,614,768 of record NC_079210.1, on the reverse strand, counting down.
GTGAGATAAAGGAAAGAAATAAAATAATGAAATTGGAAAAGAATCAGAAGGCAACAAAGAGGGGAAAAAAGATAAAACTAATTATTCCCAGCTCACCTAAGTTTGTGCATTGCTGAAGCACCTGTTGCAACCGAAATGCAAGCAATGTTATCCTCCCCCCACACTAGTTTTGCTCGATCCTGGACAATCATAGTTCTTAGAGATAGTTCCAAACATTAGTAAAGAGCCATAGAGTATAGGCAAATTGGAAACCCTAGGAACAGAAACCACTGAAAGAAATAATAATCTATTGCAGCAGTAAATGACTGTCAGATACACAAAATACAAGTATTTCAGAGTCAGAACCAGCCCACATAACGAGTGTCCCATATATTACAGAACAATTAATAAAAATATCAATCCACAAGCAGAAAAAGGAATTCCATATAAAATCTAAGCTAGATTGCAAACACAAATAGCAACACTTTCAGGCTTGGGCAGCAGGTAGTGTAGCCACGAATAAATATCATTCCTGGTTTTGGTAACAGTTGCTGATTCATTGACCAAATCTCCCAAGTCGTACACGGACTATAATTTTTATCATACACCTAAGTATACCGTGAGCATCGTACACTAAGGCTTTCTTGCTCATTGCTCATTTGAAGAACTACAAATGAGCAAAAAATTTGCAGAATGGTAAAAGCTACAAATGAGCAAAGAGTAGTCTTGTAGTGAATGCATTCTTGATGAAATGCAGCAACGACCTTATAATTTTAATCCAATATCGATATATTACATCAGCTTCACTTGAAATCTAACTTTATTACTTCCCTAATAAGGTAAACAAAAAATACAATCCATTTCCATTGAAGTTGAAGGAGACACTATTCTGTAGCTCTCAGATATACTCCCTTCGGGTTTTTTCTTATACCCTTCCTTTTTGGCATGTTTTTTTGTTCCACTCCTTTCTTTACCCTTGCAAAGCATACCCATGTAACGACCTGACTTAGATATAGCCGATTAAGTGAGATGATTAGGAAATGAAATGGACTCTATGATCATTGGAAAATTGCAGAAAATAAAAGGGTTAATACTCCCTCTTCCCATAATACTCTTTACACTTTCCCTTTTTTATCAGTTCCAAAATACTCTTTACACTTCTATTTTGGGATATGACTCGCTATTATTTTATCATTCTACCTTTTAATTATTGGCCCACATTCTCTCTCCTCCATATAAAATAATACTACTCTTATTACCTACCAACTCTAATCATGACCCACATTCTCTCTCTTTAAAATAAAATAATACTACTTTTACTAACTACTAACTCGTATCACATCTACTTTTCAATAAAATAGCAATGGATAACCAAACAACAATTTATCATCTAAAACTACATGCCTTGATAAATGACAAAAGTAATATGAGACGGAGGGAGTACAAGCTATCGAGAGGCTTGCTCTCTCCAATGAACTCTTAAGAGTTCCCCTTAAAACTTATAGATATTCAACATATCTTTTTCTTTCTAATCGCCCCTATATATAGATAGTTTCCCTTACTAACCTCCCTAGCTTATTCCACAAGCTACTAATAGAGACAATACCTAAATTACCCTCCCCCCTATAATAAAAGCTACTTCAATTTACAAAAAGCATATTCGTAAAAATATTTGGAAAAAAAAGGGTATTGGGAGGCGTTAAAAGCCTTTTCGCTAGCAAAATCCCTTTCGAACGGGAATTCAAAAAGTTCTTTTGTAGGTAATCAAACCTTCGAATAATTGAAATCGACCTGACTCAAAAAAAAAAAATGGTAGAAACTCTAGATATTTTGCATTTAGGATCAAACTATATAAAATAAACGATTCAAATTGGGTTGAGGTATGCATGGGATAAAAGAGTATTCGACTAAATCAAAGTAGCGTGTTAAACATTCTACTTTAAGTTATTAGAAAATAATACGGAGAACTACCTTTTACTATCACTTTCTACAAGCAACTACCTTTTAAAGTTATTTAAATAACTACCATATCAGATAACTTGTTGAATTAACCCAGGACAATTTTAATGAGTTTCAAAAATAAGTATGACCCACAAAACCAGGCCAAGGAAGGGGGAGGAACATGTTTTATAAGTCAATTATTTAGCAAAATTCAAAAAGACCTGCCACTATTTAGCTACACAAGTTATCGCATGAGTAGTTGATCTTAATTAAAACATTAGAAGGGTAGTAGTTCGTAGTAACTAGTAAGAAATATAAAAAAAGTGTGAGAATGAGATGAGATGGAGAGAGTATATCATGAGTCGAAGTGGCTATTAGGGTACTCCAGTCCACCCCGCCTATGAGTCTACGAACATTTCATAAGATGTATACACGACACATGCCACCCACCCTTCCTATTCTGGTTTTTTACGGGTACTTTTTGTTTTTAAAGTAAGGACTTCTTTAGAAGAAACAAAAGAAAAACATATATATGGGCTCTGCCGGAAAAAAGAATAACAATAAAAAAAGTAAATAAATAAAAGGAAAAATTGATAAGAATAATCCCATCTTTGGCCGGTCTACTCAAAATAGTCCTACCTTTGGACATTCTGGCAATGATCCCAACTTTGGAGTATGTTGGCACAAAATGAGTCATTTTAACTTGTGACTTGTTTGACACGTAAAAAAAAACTTGTTGACTTCTTTTACCCTCCCAAAAAATTTATTATTTCAATTTAAAAAACTAAAACATTCCTAACCCCCCCCCCCCTTTCCCAGCCTCCCTTGCACAACCCCCACACACCCTTCCACACCCTCCACACACCCCTTACCCTTACTGCCCCCACCACTCATCACCTGAACGGTTGAACCCTCTAATAATCAGCTGAACTATCTAATGATGAACCATCGTTTTTCCCCACTATATCCCTCACTCTCATTCCCTCTTCTATCTCTCCTCCCTCCCTCACCACCTCCACCGACATTGTCATTTTCCCATGTAATCGGTCACCTCCGTAGGACAACTTGGACGTTGGACGTTGGACTAAGTGAGTTTCTGAGCAAGTCAAAGGGTGGCAAAAGCTAGTTTTGGGTTGGATTACAAGACTTGTTTCGATAGTTCGGGGCTTCTAATTAACGGGTTGGCGCCTTGACAGTCGTGATGACGATGCCAAGGGACATGACACAGAAACGACTAATGGGGAAGGAGAGAGAGTTGGGGAAAAGAATGAGGATGAGGAGGGAGAGGGGGTTTCGAGGGTGGCAAGGGAGGGGCGGAGGAGGGGAAGCAGGGAGAAGGAGGGGATGGTGATTTCAAAGGGTGGGGGGCTGATAAGTGGACTTTAGGTTCACTTATTTGCATTTAGTTTAGGTCATTTAGATTCATTTTAGGCCGTATAGTTTCCTTTTCTTCCCCTTTTTCATCATTTCTCATATTCTAATACTTAGCATTTAGTTTTAGTTCGTTTTCATATTGTTAGGTTGCATATAGGTCATTTCATTTGCATGTGCATCCCCCCCTCCCCCATCTAATATTTTCTTGGAGTGTTTTAAAGCTAAGGGGCTCCAAACAAGAAAGCGGGCGCTCCATATGTGAAGAAACAAAGGCAAAATGGCTTGGAGCGGCCCTTATTTCTACGGGGTATAAAACCAATTTTGGAATAATCCTAATACTAAGCTTTTAATTTCGGAATTAATTAGTTCTAATTAGAGAGAGTTTTTAGAGAGAGAAGTAGAACTTAGAGAGAGAAACTAAATCTAAGCTTTTGAATGTGGATTATTGAAGCTATTTCAATGGAGTTTTGCATTTGATTTTCATCCATCTTTGAGTATTTCTTTTATCTCTTCTCTTTATTTACTTTTATACTTGCTTTACCTTGCTTTAGTATTGATTAGTAGTAATTAGTTGATGATTAGCTTATTAGATATGATTTTCACCATTGTTGCTTCACCATTGTTGCTTCAAGCTTTTTTTATTTATTCCTTTCCATGGGTAGTTTAGTATTGATTAGTAGTAATTAGTTGACGATTAGCTTATTAGATATGATTTTCACCATTGTTGCTTCAAGCTTTTTATTTATTCCTTTCCATGGCTAGTGAGTAGATTAGTAGCTAGGGGAAGGGGATGACCTTGCTAATCATGTGTTGAACTTGAAAGTCAAGCTTGGGGGTGTGATTTGGGTGAGATTGTGTTGTCTAACTATTTTGATTGCCTTGTTTATTTGATTGATCCCCATTTGAGCTTGTTGTGGAAATCTAAGGTGAAGGATTGAGAAATGAAACCTTAGATAGTCCTTTAGCTAGATTTTAGGTTGGCTTCACCATGAGAATAGGTGAATGACTCCCTAGGACCTTATTTGGATCACTATGAGTTGTAAAAATGCTTGATTAATTGATTTTACCATGAGAATAGGTAAAATCGGTCGATTAAGTCCTCCTAATTAGCTCGAGAGAGCAATTAGGAAACATTTGAGTGACTTAGTCCCCTAATCGACCCTAATGAATCCCCTTGGCTTGACAATTTGGTTAATTATCTGTTAGCTCGTGAATCCCCTATCCCTAGTGTCCTCTTAATATAGTTTAATTCGAATTATTTAGTCTATTTGTTAGTTTCTTAGTTCCTAATTTCTTAGTTGTTCACTAATCTCAAAAAACCCCAAACATAGGCTTAGCTCGCTAAATCGCATTCAACCCTTGATTAATCCTTGCTTCCTCGTGGATTCGACCCTTTCTTACCCTATATTAGGCTAAGCTAGGTATTTAATTTGGCACGTGCAACGACCGTGTCAGGGGCTAGTGGAAGCGGAGGGGTGGTGGTTTAGGCTTTTTAATTGAGAATTTAGTTTTTAAATATACTACCTGTGTTCTTTTTCTATTACAACAATGAGTTTGGGCACGGTTTTTAAGAAAATGGAAAAAGTGGGTAGTTTAGCATAAAAGGACCCCTTTAATTAACTAGAGTAAAAGAGAAATCAATTTTGAATAAAGTAAAAGCAACTTTATGAGGGAAAGTGAGTAAATGGTTTTAGTCAAATAAAGTAAGGGCAATATTGTCAACTAAAGTCCAAAAGTGAAATTGTGTTAATAGATGTGAAACTACCCAAAGTGGGTAATTGTTGCAATATAAAAAACACGGAGATAGTATTATATTAGTTCTTAATTACACAATGAGGGTATTAAATCTTCATTCGGAGGTTACCAACAGGTAATGACCCATTTTGAGCCAACATACCCCAAAATTAGGATTATTGCCAGAATTTTAAAAGGTGGGTTTATTTTAAATAGACCGGCCAAAAGTGGGATTATTCCCATTAGTTTTTCCTAGATAAAATTAAAAAAGAAATAATAATGTCCGGAAGTGCACACCTTGTGCCTAGGATCCATAGATCCTTTGAGCCTCTGTGCGCCTATCAAACCTTTTAATACTAAGGGAGGGTGGGAATGCAGCGGTAGGGAAGGTCCCCTAAAGTGGAGGTAAAAGAAGAGAAGGTGGTGTGGAGCAATATTGGGCGTTGATATCAGATCTGCCATGTCGAAGTCTTCTACAACCCTATTGGGTCCAAACCCTACCAGTATCTATAGAGAACATTCATTTCAAATTCCCAAGAAAGAGGCCTTCTTGACCACTAAAGAATTTCTTTTAAACAAACTAAGGTCAATGGCCAAAAAGAAATTATACAAAACAAAAAGGCTCAGCAGAGCTGGCCAAGTTTATCCTCTCGGATGAGTGGACATTCAACAATTTGGTTATCCTGTAATGAATGATGACGATGACAAGCTGTGAAGCAGAGGTACCTTTAAGCGTTTGAACATTGCTCCAGAATTGTTCCATGTACCATCTATTAGAATAAAATTCAAGACATTGTCTCCACTTGTCTGTGAAGCAGCAAAGACATGGACAATAAATTTAGTCTGGTGGACTGAAAAGAGTAGATCATGAGATACATCAAAATATGAATCACAAAAACAAATAACACTTTGCTGTGCTTAGAGATGAAAGACGAGAATAAATCAGAAATTATTGTGCAAGAATAAAAGTAAAAATTAGTGTTCCAGACTTCCAGTTTACTTTTATTCTTTTTAACAAAAAATAAATAAAGACATGTAGGTTCTCTCCCTCTCCTATATATTTTGGTTAAAAGAATGTGTGGTTATGCAGAGGTTTGACTTGTATGAAACATTACTCAGTTCTTACAAGAGCGTAAAACCATATAAACTTGCTCAATTTTCATAAAATGCAGACTATGAAGTTCCAGCACAGTATTTTATTGAAGCATGACAAGCCAGTGTTTTTACACTACGGCAGGAACTTATACTTCGAATACATATAATCAGAAATACCTCCTTATTCCATAAGAACTCGAGGGTATAATTATGTTGACCAACAATATGGAGGAGAAGAAGCACAAATGAAGGTTCAAAGCTCATTAAGGCAATAACCCTAGATTCAATATTTCTTTCTTCTTAGTTTCTTTGTAGAAGGGGATTTAAGATATATTTCTTTAAAGAAGAATTAAAGCAAACTAAAGCAGGAGACGACTTGGATTCCTTGAAAAAACTAGTGAAAGAAAACGATGTGCCAACCAGGTTAAATATCAGTAAAAAGCATCCCTGCACTAAATGTTTTTGGAAGCTGGAATAGCACGAAAGGGAGGCTAATAAGACACCATGTCCGAGAAAGCTGAATGACCCTTGATCTATGCCTCAAACCGTCAATGATTTCCACCACTAAAACCAACATGACAGCCAAGGACATAGACCTAAACATAAACCTCCTCCAATTATTTCTCATAAAGTAAGCACAAACCCCAAACACTTCAATATTGACAGTGAAGAACCCATTGGATTCTAGACCTCTTTTACAGAGCTGGACACTTTAGAAAGCAAAAGAAGATGGCTACCAGTTTTACAGTAAAGCATATGAGGTTAAATGAGGGAAAAGCACCTGGTTGGCCAATGAATCAGTAGATTTGACTATTTTTTTTAACAAAGTAAAAGGATTGTGGCTGGGCCGGCCCTATCTCAGGAATTGAGGCCCAAGCCACCACCCCTCCACCGCCCACTGCCCACTGCCCCTTCCCTTAACTGCTGGACCCCACGAGAATCAATCCCTTCCCACAAGTTACAGAACCAATACTGTTTGCTCCTATTATCCTCTCCATCTCCTTCGCTACCTCTAATTCTTCCTCCTTTGTTTGAATAACCTCTTCTTAGTCTTACTACCTTCTAACATCAAGTTTGGTTTTACAGCAATTCAATCCCTTTGTTTGAATAACCTCCTCTTAGTCTTACTACCTTCTAACATCAAGTTTGGTTTTACAGCAATTCAATCCCTTGCACTGCTGCTAACTGACACTCAACCCCAAATCAACCATGCCAATCCTTAGTGAAAAAACTCCAACTTGACACTATCTGCAGCAATATCTGTGGACTTACACTAGTGAATCATACAGCTTTGCTTCAGATTCTGAGTTGGATCCCTCAGTTCCGCTTCCCTATGTCTGCTCCTCCCTCCTTTCTTCACTCTCCACTACCCAACATAGAAATTGTTTTAAGTACCAAAACAGCAATCAATCATCTGTAGCCAAGGCCTCCAATACATTTCAATTAAGCAAGGTGCGGCAAAAGGCACGGCAATACGGGGAATGAAGAGTACATTCTGTATAAAAGTATGATGAGGTGGACAAATTGTTATTAAGTCAGAAAGTGCAATGGGATTGTATATAATAAGGGAAGGAGAGTAGAGAAGGTGTATTCAGACAAGTATTGTGTGAGTTTGTTCTCTTGGGAGTGACACTGACACCAGACACTAGAATGTCTGGAGAGTTATAAGCTTTCTTAGCACGTTAGTAAATATCTCTCTTCTTCTCTATTCCTCTGTTATTTTCTTCTACTACTCTTCCGTTATCTTAGTAAAACTTTTCAGTTTATAAAATATAAAAGCATGCGTAATGATATAAAAAAATACCTTGCTCAAAGCACAATCTTCATCACTTGGCATATCACTTAGAAAATAGTCCTTTGCAGACTTAGGAACTCCAGACTTATTAGGATATAGACACCATACCTTGTTTTTTCCTGGATATGTGAAAGAAAAGGTCAAGATTGAAAAATTTAGAGTGGCCTCGTGACAAGCAAAGGACGTAATATGAAATCCATGGACTACCATTTAAAGAATACAGAGAAATTGCCTATGTAAACTACTGGAGACCTTTCGCTTTGAATGTAGCTAGGTTCACACTAGGGGTGCTAATCGAGCGAGTCGATCGCGAGCAACGGCCTGTGACTCGACTCGAAAACCTTTCAACCCTGCTCGACTTGTGCTCGTTAATCTCGTCAAACCCCTGCTCTCCTCGTACTCGTTAAGATTTGTTGTAGCTCAACTTGACCTCAAGTCCAGTTTGCTCGAACACCTCAACTCGACCTCAAGGACTTGAATAAATTGCTTGGGTAAGAGCACTGTTTTATAGACCTTGCTAGCTCTCATCTCATGATAATTCATCGATGTGGGACTAATACTTCCCCTGCTTTGTACTTTTCCAACGGTTTGGCTGCCTCTTTCATCTCTCTTTGTTTTTTCCTTTTTTCCAATTTGTTGCTTCTTTTGTTAATGAGTCACCTATTTTCATTCTAATTTGGATTAAAAAAAAGACTTATTTGATTCATATTTTCGACATCATAGGTATGGAAGGACTTCATATTTCTACTTGTAATATTTAGCTAATACGGATATAAGTTTACATTAAATAAAATAAATTCCTAGAAATAATATATAAAGAAATTTATCGAGTCAGAGTCATGCTTAACTCATGCTCCTTAAGCTCTCAAAACGAGTTTTGACCAAGAATTGACCGAGTCAAATTCGAGTTGCTCGCAAGCTGCTTAACTCGATTACAACCCTTAGTTCACACAAATTTAAACGGCATTCGACCTTTTAATACACCAACACCTTAATACTACAAATACCTTTGTCTAGATGTAGCCATCATGTTACCTAATCAAATTGCATAGCCATAGTGACCAATATAGAGGGAACCAAGAGTACATAAATTACTTTTCTAGGAGACACTCCTTTACCAATCAATATTTCATAAATCATTTCTAAACTTTTGCTTGGACGAAGATAAAATGCATATGCAAAAAATAATCGAGCATTGCAATTGATGAAATGATAATACATAGTAAAGATGAAAACTTATCATCAATATATGAATCTCACTTACCATATGTCTTCAATATCCCAACAAAGGTAAAACCTAAAAAACCTAGACCTATACTCATACACCAACATTAATACTTAAAACGCAGAGGAAGGAATATTATGGGTGTAAGTGGATTGTGAAAAGTCCATAGTCTAATCCAGTCTAAACATGTCGGACTGAAAAAATTATGGAATGAACAAAGACTCAAATTTTCGTGTCCAAATATCTTCGAGCTGGAATTGGACTCATCGAGTCCAAAAAGTCCTAACTAGTCCAAAAATATTATATCATATGATATATAAAATTTTCTTTGGTCTTATTTTTAAAGTTTTGGACTTTTGAACAATTGCCGCCGTAAATTTTGTTAGTTGGCGCCTCAATACCTTCAATGTGAAAAGTCCAAACTTACCTTACCCTTTTGGCCTTTTGTTAAATAATATCATAAATGATAAATCTCTAACCCAGTCCCTAGTAGTCGACTTAGGCCATCTTCCTCACTAGTCACTCCTCCGTTCTCCTCAGCACTTGCATTCTCTTTCATAACTCATGTCATTATATAAATTTCCTTTTCCCAATTTCTTGTATATTGAGGTTGTTGTTATCTTGGTGGTTGTTAAGAACTTAAGATTTAAATAAGGTTTTTTCATTATTAATTTAAGTTGGGTCTTGTACTTTACAATTTGCATCTTGTTATACACTTTAAAGATGGATGTAACTTACTTTAAATAATGGTTGTAATCAGTTCCATTTTTTAAATTTCAATCATGAAAAACATTGTGAACCTAATAAATTGGGAAAAAATAGTTACTACAATATTCGAACTGTACTAGATTCAGACTTAAGAAAAAAGTTTATGTGTTCGAACTCGTCTAGACTAAAGATAAAGTTTGGATCGAACTTAGACCCGGTTTGTCAAGTCCAAAAAAATTTGGGCTTGGACTTTGCCAAAGTCCTATACAGTCCAACACCCTTAGCAAGGATGAAGGATACTCTACTTGTTCTATAATATCTGTCACTTCAATATACCAATGCATTATCATTTATTACTTGTCAATTAAAGTATCAACAAAATATTTATAAACATTTTTTAATACCAATGCAAATAGTAACAAATCCTTGATCTATGTACAAATCCTCAAATGAAGTACATAATCTATACTAATATATTAAAAGGCGTGCCTAAGCCAGAAACGGTGCCACGTGGCGCTCTTCCTGAGGGAGTTTTACTCCATGTAATCCACAACAATAAAAAAAATTAGAAATTGCATAGTGTAAGGTTTGATCCCGGAACCTCAAGAACATACACTAAAGTCTTAACCACAAGACCAAATAATATTTATTGTTATCATCTTAAATTATAATATTAATAAATGAAAATTTTCCTTACCCGGAGCGTACCCCGGGCCTAATAACTAGTTTAAGTTCAAAACGAGTTGATCGCAAGTCATAACTTCTAATTTCTAATAGTTTCATAAGTTTGTAGCAGATCTTCTACACAATATTTTTTCTTTCGACAATGGGTTAGCTTCTACACAATTAGGTCTTTTCTCTTTTAAAGTACAGGAAGCCTAACCGAAATTTTCAAGAACGGATACTATGGATCGTCACAGGTTGAGTTCTGATATGATAGATAATAATATTATGTAGTATTCTAGTTCTGTTAGAATTCTATGTAATTTAGGGTTTTATTTAAGTAAATGTTTAAATGATAAAGGAATCCTATTATGAGTAGGAGTCTAATTCCTTATCATTGAGTCTTAATACTTAGTCTTTATTTTGCATTAGGCGTGTGATTAAGTAGTAATTATCTTAGGTTTAGGCGTGTGCTTAAGTTATCTTTATTAGGAAGATATCTTTTATCTTTAAGCTTTCCTAGTTCTAGTAGGTTTAGGAAAATCTTGTATTATAAAAGGGATTTTCGGCCATTTGAATAAAGTAGAGAAGTTTTTGAGTTTAACCTATTCCTTGTGGAATTAACGTTTTAGGAGTGAATCCAAGTTTAAGCAGTGAATGCAAACCCTAGTTATTATCACCCTTGGTTAGGAGTTGATAATTTCATATCATTGAAATTCTTGTGCGTGAGGCATAGGTTTTTCGAACATACTTCTTGAATTAAAATTCAAGATTCATTAAAGAAAACATAAAAAAAACTAATCTTTCTAATCAAGAACTAAGTATAGCCTTCAATTTCACATCAAGTTCCTAACTAATTTCAGCTAAATCATATGATGGACAGAACAAAAAAGTTCTCTTTATGCAGGGACCAATCAACAGATTAAAAAAAAAAAAAAAAAAAAAAAAAAAAAAAAAAAAAAAAAAAAAACTAAGCTAACCAAAAAGGTGAATATTTAAAAGTTAGACAAAGGCAAATGGTCTACCTTCAAGTTTCAACATAGCCTGTAATAGTTAACAGTGCTATAAGAAAAAAAAAAAACCACGCAAAATAAGGAAGAAGAAAATAGTTGGTTCCACATAAATATGAATTCCTTGGTACCAAATTCAAGTGCAGAGAGAAGCGGCATAGCACACAGGAAGCAATTCAAGAGCAACAACATGGTTCACTGGAATGAACTAACCTAGAAAAGTTAGGAAAAGAGAAATAACAGACAGAATTAGGACGCAATAAGATAGATTGTATATAGATCAGGGAAATCTAATACAATTCTCACATTCGAGAGGTGAGATCTCTCCCAAGGGGGGGGGGGGGGGGTCACTTTTCTCTTCTATATTCTCAATACCTCTCCTACTGACCTCAGCTCCTTATTTATGACGAAGCTCTACCACTCACTACTATCCAGCTGACACATAGTGGATTTGACGAACCTACTGACAGAATAAAATAACAAACTGATAACAGAATGTCAGGGCTACAAAATAAAAGACTCTCATGCCCTCATCTTGGCTGCTCATTCCCCTTACCCTTGCATTCGCTCACTATAAAATCTAGACACTTGATCTAGTGTAAGCACCAAAGCACACATCTTTGCCTAGATCAAAAGGTAATCACTAAGATTCATTATGAACAATTTACCTATGAAAAAACCATCAAACAAGCTAGTAGATTTAAATAAAATGCACAAAACAAACCTGCTTTCTCTAATTCATTCCACATAATGTCTTCCTGTTCAACAATACCAAAGAGGCATAATGTTGCAGCCTGCACACCAAACACTTGCCATAACAACTTTCCTGTGTTGTTTTGTCGCAGAAAATCCTATAATATAAATGAAAAGAGACCATTAGTCATAGAGAGAATGCTATCAGCAGTTGTGAAGTTCCCAAGAGTGTTTATTAAAGCAACATGAGCGTATACCTTAGGATGCATGTACAACCAAAACCGTATACCACGCCAAAGCGGGCAAGGTTTGACTTTCAAGCACATACAATCTTCAAGAGGAAGCCAACACTGAAAACAGAGATAGCCATTAATAACTAGGTAAAATGATTGGTAATGCCAAAAATGATTAACCTATACCAGTTATATCATACTCTCTAGTAATACTGTAATAGTGTCACTGCATGCAAACTTGTACAAGAAAAGGGAGCCAAAGGCACATAAAGAATGTAATCTAATGTGATGAACTCCGTTCACCACCACCTGCGTTACAGTCAACACACCAACAAAAGTACACCAGAACAAGCAACAAGCAACAATGGAAATATGGAAAACAGAAAATAAGAGAAGAAAGATGAGAGGAAGGTGATGATGAAAATTGATAAACAAGTCACAACAAAGTTGGTGAGCTTTCGAGAGGCTCCCACTCTCCCAATCCCAATTTTCATACAATGATTAGCTAACTTACATTCTACCTCCACTCCCCTTTTATTCTAAAGTTTCCTCCTGTACACACACTCAGCCATAACAAACTTCTGCCACCTAAGCCACGTGATATTCCTTTTTGTCCCCCCAGCTCACAGATTTACGGATTTGCCCCTCCAGTGCTCCTCCTCTTGTAAGTGAGTAAATTAGGACTCCTTAACTGGTGCATCACAATACCTTCCCCCCAAAGATTTACCTTGTCCTCAAGGTGGAAGGAAGGAAAACGAAGGTGAAGTGGATGCATGTCTTCCCACGTTGCCTCAAAGGATGGTAGCCCCTTCAACTTGATCAAAACCTCAGTGTGCAAGTGAGTGCCTTGGCGAATTTACCTGACATCCAACAATTCCTCCAGTTCCACCACAAGCTCCAGCATCAATATGAGGGATAGTAGGGAGCACTGGATCATTACCCACCATTTTTTTCAGCTGTCAAACATGGAAAACAGGATGGATTTTGCTCGAAGGCAGCAATTGTAACCTGTAAGCAGCAGCCCCAACTTGCTGAAGCACTGTAAAAGGGCCACAAAAACACGGTGCCAACTTCTCAAAAGGGCGCTTGGCTAGTGATTTCTGCCAGTAAGGTTGTAGCTTCAGGAAAACAGAATCCCCCACATTAAATTCAACATCAGTCCTGCCAGCATCTGCAAAATGTTTCATACGTTGTTGGGGAACGCATGAGGTTGACATGAAGGTCGTCAGGGATGGCATCTCTGTCCTGCAGCAAAGCCTCCAAACTGCCTACCTCAGAGCCTCCAAATTGCCTACCTGGGTCTGACCCTTAGGAGCTCTCTGCACATGAGGTAGATCACGCCCATACACGATTCAAAGGGAGTCATCTTGGTACATGAGTGAGGTGAAGTGTTGTAAGAAAATTCAGCCCATGGAATGCACTTGGCCCAACCTTTAAGGTCAACCCCCCCCCCCCCCCCCCACACCCACACACACACACACAAAACTACGAAGGTAAGTTTCGAGGCCTCGATTGACTATCTCCGTTTGTCCATCCGTTTGTGGATGATAAGTGGTACTCTTCTTCAGAGTTGTGCCATGAAGGCGAAAAAGCTCCTTCCAAAAAGTATACGTAAGAAGTTACAATGTTTATCCGAGACTAGAGAGGCGAGAAAACCATGCAAACGCACAATCTCTTTGAGAAACAACTCCGCTACATTGAGTGTTGTGAGCGGATGATGGAGAGTGAGGATATGTGCATACATGGACAATCGGTCCACTACCACCAAAATTGTATCCACCCCTTTAGACGCCGGTAACCCATCAATGAAATCCATCGAAAGATCTTCCCACACTAATGAAGGAAGTGGCAATGGTTGAAGTAATCAGTGGCAGTGTCCATTTGTCTTTCTTGAGTTGCTGTGTCATGGGCCTTGCTATGTGAGCATAATTTGCTACAAATTTTCGGTAATATCCGGTGAGGCCTAAAAACCGTCTTAATTCCCTGAGATTTTTGGGAATTTTCCATTCAAGTATCGCCCGAATATTTTCACCATCTTTGGGTATCACGTGTCCCAAATATGCTACCTCACCCTTTCCAAACTGGCATTCCTTCTTGTTCACAAACAGATCTCCAGAATTCCCATAACCATTTCAAAATGTTGCACATGTTCTTCCTTACTACGACTACAGATAAGAATATCATTGAAAAAACCAACACAAAACGTCGTAAATAAGGACGAAATACCTCGTTTATCAAGGACTGGAATGTTGCCGGAGCATTTGCAAGCCCAAACGGCATGACGAAGAATTTATAGTGTCCCTCATGAGTGCGAAAAGTTGTCTTGTGCGTGTTTTCTGGCCTCACCAAGATTTGGTGGCACCCTGCCCTCTAGTCGAGCTTGGAAAAAGCTGTCACCCCATGTAATTCATCCAACAACTCGTCGATGACCGGAATGGGATACTTATCCGGCACCATTTCCTTATTCAATGCACGATAATCCACACAAAAAAGCCACAACCCGTCCTTCTTTTTCACCTAAATTACCAGGATCGAGAATGGACTAGTAGAGGGTTGTATAATACCGATAGCTAGCATTTCTTTGATCAATCTCTCAATCGATAGGGTCCAACCCCACTGGATTGCAACCCTCCTTCAACACTATGGCGTGTTCATGGCCCGGGCCCCTCTTAGGAGGGGGCCCCACTGGTGCTTCGGATACCCTGCAAAGACCCCATAACCTCCTGCTCAAACTTGCTGGTCTCCCCACTAGCCTTATCTTCAACCTCCACTTGGTTGAACTCCAACCATAGTCCTCCACCCTCTTTGCGCAACGTCCTCAACATGCTCTCAACATGCTTTGAAGGATACTTTGGAACGAGCTAAGGAAGGATCTCCCTTCAATGTGTATTGAGTGCCACCCACCTCAAAACTCATTTTATGTGTCTTCGATTGCTCACTATGGTTCCCAATATTTCCGACCATTGAACACCCAAAATCACATCCAAATTCCAAAAACAAAAGGGAAGAAAGTCGTCTTCCACCGCCAATCCTCCATCTAATTGCAACTCAATCTCCTTACATACTCCCGCACCACGGACAGCCAAAGAAACTCCAGATTAAGATGACTCGAAAGCTTCTCAATAGTAGTAAGAGAGAGAAAATTGTGCGTGGCACCGGGGTTAACCATGACCTTTTACCCATCATTGCGCCCAATTTGATTTCATGTTCTTGGGGTTTGAAATCCCGATGATCGAGTTCAATGAAACCTCTGGTGGTATCTCCTCGGTGGGTGAAGGTGGCACTTCACTTCCAGCTAAGGGTGTAAGCGGACTACGAAAAGTCCAGAGTCCAATCCAGTCCAGTCCAAACTTGTCTGACTGGACTGGACTGAAAATTTTTCGGATTGGACTCGGACTCAAATTTTCTAGTCCAAATATTTTTGGACTGGATTTGGACTCATCCCTTTGGAGTCCAATAAGTCCAGTCTAGTCCAAAAATATATTTATATATAATATATATTTAATACATATATATATGTATATATTAAAAAAATTGATAATATTTTTAAAATTTTGGAGTTTTCAACCTTCCCTCTCTAAATATTTCAACTGGCGCCAGACAATTTTACTTGGCGCCAGACTATTGCACTTAGCTCCAATTGTTAGATAAGTAAATTATACCAATAATACTGCAGTAGTAGGCTAGTAGCCGACTAATTCTATCTCACTTCACTCCTCAGTCCTTACTACACAATTCCTCTTACTCTTCATTTTCTTTCTACCTCGTTGTCTCGACTCTCGCATTCTCTATTTCTCCCTCACATTAATTCTCAGTCTCTCTCCTTCCTCTCAACTTAGATCAAGGTAAGCATCGAATTCAACTTTTTATTCATAGTATTTTACTTTAATTTAAGCTTTCAATCTAATTTGTGGATATTGAAATTGAATCAGATGTCAAATGCTCAAGCATCTCAAAAAACGTTGTGAATCATTGAATCTAAATCGGGAAAAAAGATATAATAACCAGAGTGAACCGGATTCGAACGCAAGAAAAAATCATCGGACTGGATTGGACTGGACTCCAAAAATATTTGGATCGGACTTGGACTCAATTTCTCGAGTCCAAAAAACTTTGGACTGGATTTGGATTTGGCAAAGTCCAATTCTGTCCAATCCACTTACACCCCTAATTCCAGGTCCTTCCAGAGCTTCATCATCTAAATCTTCCATCAATAACACGCTCTAACTCTTTCCTGTGGCACCTATGGCCCACCCCCCATTTTTCATCACACTTAAAACACAAACCCTTCGCCCTTTTTTTCTAGAACTCCTTCTCAGTTAATCGTCTCATCTCACCAAGCTCACGATTAGAGGGAGAAATAGGCTTCACATTATTAACCGAAGGTTGTGAGGCGTTGGAATTTGTGGCCCAACTTTTGGAATTAACAATAGACCCCCCTCTTTTGACCCATAATAAGAAAGAAGAGTCTGACATCGGCCCTCTATTGTAAATAGAAAACGAACCTGAACAAAGCCCTGCCCGCTTGGTTCCATTGACCCTGTTCCTTTCCTCCGGTTTCATCGCCAATTCCATGGCCTGATCCATATTATATGGGTTAAGAACCCGGATCTCAGTTTGTAAGTCAGCATTAAGCCCATGAATAAACTTGCCCATAAGGATTTCTTATGGTACTCCATCCAACGCTGCTGCCATCTTGATGAATTTCCTCCCATAATCCCACGCGGTGGTGCTTTGAGTGGTGGCGAGCCACTGCTCATGCAGCGAACCGGCGTTAAGTGGCCGGAATTGGGTCAACACGAAGCTTTTCAAGTTTTCCCATGAACGAAAAGGCCAGCATTTTTTCTCCCATTGATACCACCACAAGGCGTCCCCCTCCATGGCAACCACCGCCGCCTCCATTTTCTCGGTCATAAAAAGCAAAAAACCTCTCTCCTCGCAAGACCCATCCATCCGGATCTGAACCATCGAAACACTGGCATATCAAGCTTGCAGTAATGTCCACTTGACCCAGTTCCTCCTCCTCTGCCTCAAGACCCTCCTCGACCTCCGCCGATTCGGCCACCATCAAACACGTCATTCTCCCCTCTACGATTCAACTCTCCCTCCAATTCTTCTGCCGTGTTCCCTAAGCCGAGTTCTCCTCCAGTCTGAATATCATGACCACCACCTTCGCGGAGGTCCCCTTTCCTGGCCGGTTCAGTTCGAAGTTGCTCGAGAGCCGACGTCACCTCGGATTGAAATTTAGTTTGATCCGCCCGAGCCACCATTAGCATCCCTTCGAGAATCTCCTGAGTTCGGTCGATCCACCTTCGCGGAGGTCCCCTTTTCTGGCCGGTTCAGTTCGAAGTTGCTCGAGAGCCGACGTCACCTCGGATTGAAATTTAGTTTGATCCGCCCGAGCCACCATTAGCATCCCTTCGAGAATCCCTGAGTTCGGTCGATCCGCCCTTCCAGTCTAAGGTTGGCCACCTCCAGATCCTCCGTGCTCTTCCGCATCGCCTCCTCCATTCTTTGAGAAATTTGTTCGGCAATGGTCAGTTTAGCAGCTTCCATAGCTGCTCCCATAGAGGAATCAACATGGAGTTCTGTAGAGTAGCCATCTGCGTTTCTAAGAGATCCAACCTCTGGGTTGAAGTTGGTGGTGTCATTCCCACTTCTTGGCGCGACCGCTTTGATACCAATTGTGATGAACTCCGTTCACCACCACCTGCGTTACAGTCAACACACCAACAACATACACCAAAACAACCAACAAGCAACAATGGAAATATGGAAAACAAAAAATTAAGAGAAGAAAGATGAGAGAAAGGTGATGATGAAAATTGATAAACAAGTCACTAGAAGTTGGTGAGCTTTTGAGAGGCTCCCACTCTCCCAATCTCAATTTCCATACAATGATTAGCTAACTGACATTCTACCTCCACTCCCCTATTATTCTAAAGTTTCCTCCTGTACACACACTCAGCCATAACAAACTTCTGCCACCTAAGCCACGTGATATTCCTTTTGCCCCCCAGCTCACAGATTTACGGATTTACCCCTCTAGTGCTCCTCTGCTTGTAAGTGAGTAAATTAGGACTCCTTAATTGGTGCATCACATCTAATAACTCACTGCTAAACCAGCATGCAAAAGCCACAGAAAATTATGATAAGAAGTGAAATTAAGTACCCTTTGACAGAGGTATCCTCGACTTCCAAGCAAACGACAAGCTATTTGTCGGGCCGAAAAAAATTGAAGCTTCATTTCTGAATCACTGAGTGCCCGATAGGCTGCTCTATGTTTCTTGTCCTCCTCGATTCTAAATTCACCCTGAAACTTATATTACATAATCAACAACAGACTAACCTCGAGATCAAATGTGGAACAAGTAATAACATTACAACTTCACCATAATTGGATTTTATAATGGAAACATCAACTATTATTAGAGAGCATAATAATAATTCTGATTTCTGACAATGAAAGAGCAAAGTGCATGACACAAGGTACTGGATTAGGAATCGTCTCAGAAGACAGAGAAAGCAATATTACAAGAAAATGTTATTTACCAAACAGTTCACCAAAAAAAAAGAAGTACATTGACATGTTTACCTTTGGTTACACTACTTATTAAGTGACCCATCTAGTTCAAATACTTAAGATAACACCGTGTTTTTACAGTCCAACAAAACAAGCAATCACATACACACACACACACACACACACACACACACAAAAAAAAAAAAAAAAAAAAAAAAAAGAACTCAGAACTGAAAAAAAATGAGGAGTGAGAATGAATGAATTAACCGTGAGTCTACCACCATTGCCCCCGAAATTCATCTGAACATCAGTTTCAGTCTCCAAATTCTTCAAATAAGCAATAGCGTCACTAATTGTAGCAGGGACAGGAGAAGTTGTACCCCACCCCTGCCATTCTTGCAAAGTGAGGGTCCCATCAACTGGCCCATTTCTGGGAGGAGAGAGAGAGGAAGATCTTGCTCTGGAAGTGATGAGATGGAAGGGAAAGGGACGACAACAACTTCTGCTTCGACTGCAACGGCTAGTTGTGGGGTCCATGTGAAAGAGGGTTTTGATTTTGAAGGTGGATGATGCGGAGGAACAACAACATTTGTTCTTCAAGGAGAAGGGCCCCACCTGTGAGAACAACAACATTTGAGTTTTAGGTTCCTGTTTTCGCCTATGCCTTCCTTTTCGACTCGATGACTCGGTATTACTCTCTATGGTTTGTTGTTGTTGTGCCTCTCTTGCTAATGGAACTGTGACAAAAGCAAGCCCATATTTGATACTCCATACCACTTGTTCGGTGATAAGTGCGTTCTTAACGCACTTTATGGCTTCCTTTTGGCTTGTTTTGGTTCCCTTTTTCCCCTTTTCTTCCCTCTTTCTCCTCACTTTTCCCTTTTATTTCATTCACTTGATCATACTTGATCATAGTGACATTTTGCTAGATTTTCGATCTATTTTGATCGAATTTCTAGCACATATGCTTTACCATGTTTGCTCGTGTTTCTATTGCAGGTATGACCCTTTTCGGGGCCAAGAAATGCAAGACATGGCACAAGGGAACGAGCTAGAGGCTGAGAGTTAGCCTGAGGTGCGCTTGGTATTCCCCGCACACCAAGGTGCGCCCGCACACCAAGGTGCGCCCGCACACGCTACTGGTGCGCCCGCACCATCGACCATTTTTGGAGCACAAAACAGACGACATTGGTGCGCCCGCACCTGCGTCTGGTGCGCCCGCACCTGCGTCTGGTGCGCCCGCACCAACTACATGCGCCCGCACATTTTGACGAGGAATTGAGACTGAGGCAGAAGACATAGGTGCGCCCGCACCTGACATGTGGTGCGCCCGCACCTATATCTGGTGCGCCCGCACCTGTTCATTGTGCGCCCGCACCTGTTCATTGTGCGCCCGCACCATCTATGGAGCACTTTTACAAAAAGACAGAAGACTCAGGTGCGCCCGCACCTGAGGTATGGTGCTCCCGCACCTGAGCATGGTGCGCGCGCACCTCCTTTTGGTGCGCCCGCAGATGCGTTCCGGAATAGAAAATCGTTCATTAAACCCTTTTTCTCTTTTAGTTTTAGACTTACGCTTTCATTCTAGTTTTCAGAGAATATTTTAGGGTTTGGTATTAGAGAGAAAACACTTTAGTCTTCATTGATAATTGAGATTAGTGATCATAGTTCGTGATTCCATTGACATTGAAGGTACTTTTCGTTGATCTTAATTCAAAGTTTCAGTTTTTAATTCATTCTCTTGGTGTTTGTTTATGTTCTTAGATTATTTTAGATCTTCATTCTCTTAGTTTAATAATTGCGATTTCTATTAGTTTAATAATTTCTTAATCATGTTTAACCTTAGATTAGTCATAGATTTTATGTTTAGTTGCTTAAACTCCAGATTAGTGAGTAGTTTTCATATCTAGGGTTAGGGTGAAAGTATGAATTAGGGTTTTAAATATGTTGTTGATGTGATTGTGATGTATGGAGAAGTTTATGCATTGATCTTGGTGTTTTGAGACCTTAGGATAGATATTGATCACATTTATCTTTGGTATTTTGATTTCAAATGTTCTAAATCGATTTTGAACTCTTTTATCATCCCCAAGAATCAACTTAATTTCTATCCAAGATATTGGATGGAAATTAAGGGGATCCTTCATTAGGGGTTTTCCAAACTTATTGAATCTCTTAATCAATTAACTAAAGACCATTCGAGAGAGGATTTAGTTGATTGATTAAGTGATTACTCTTGAGGACCATTCGAGAGAGGACTCGAGTATTTTAGAGGAAACTAAACCTTGCATAATCGTCTTGTTGCTTCCACAATCGCATTAACAATCATTATCCTTCTTATTCATACTAGTAACCTTAACTCTAGTGTCTTTTATTGATATTTAAACTTGTGTATTTGCTTGTTCGTGTATTAGTTAGTTTAATTGATACCAAAACTCTTTCAAACCCCCAAATACCTTTCAATTAGGTAGTCTAGACTATGATAGACTTTAACAATCCCTTTTCCCTGTGGATCGACCCTTGACTTGCCCTTACTATTCCTTAGTAATTGCTTGTTAGGACTTATAAATATTGTTTGGAAAGCGGTTCTTAGTGCCTTAACGACACACTAAAAACCTCTTATCAAAATGGCGCCGTTGCCGGGGAAATTGTGCTATTGATTGAAGTATATTTTAGTTTAGTTTGCTTAGTTGATTTTTCTTTTATTTTCTTTTTGACTGTGGTTGTTATTTGCTAATCCTCTGCTTAGCTTTGTTGTGTTACATGAGAAGAAGAACTCACGGTTCACCCACATTGCCTCTAGATCTGAAATCGACCGTACTTGCGAAAGCTTCGGAAGAATTTGGAAAATTTGACTTTGGGTTCCGAGCCTTCTTCACCAATCTCAAGTACATCAAGTGAAGTTGAATCAGAAATGGGTGAAGCAAATCCACAACTGTTTAGGGATTTCGGAAATCCGGGTTCCTATGTTCTTCAAGGTGGAATTCGACTTCAGCATTCACCCTCAGTATACTCGGATGGTGAAAGCAGAGCAGTTTTGTGGGGGGTCAGATGAAGATCCTCTAGACCATCTCGACAGGTTTCTTGAGATCTGTGCCATGATAACAACTAATGATGTCTCTCCTGACTACATCAAGATGCACTTGTTCCGGTCCTCTCTTACCGGAAAAGCAAAGTCATGGCTCAAGAGCTTGCCTGCTAATTCCTTACTACATGGGAAGAAGTCACAATGGCTTCTTGAAGAAATACTTCCCGGAGTGGAAGACTGCGGACATAAGGAGGAAGATCTCCTCATTTGAGCAAGAGAACGATGAGACACTTGCCGAAGCTTGGGAGCGGTTCAAGGAGATGATCCGTTCATGCCCACACCATGAGTTCAACAAGAATCTACTCATGCGATTTTCTATGATGGTCTTGATCCGATTTCACGGGCCAACCTTGATGCTGGAGCGGGAGGTCAACTATCTAAGATCCCGCAAGAACAACTTGAGTCCACAATTGAGGAAGTGATCAAGAACTACTCATGGGGTGGAAGACGAAGAGGTGCTCAACCTAAGAAGAGCGGAAAGTTTGAAATTGACCCCATGGATCAAATTCAAGCAAGATGGACCAACTCGAACAGAAGCTCTCCAAGATCAATCTTGCATCGTCTACTCCTTCACAGGTAAACTCTTTTTCTTGTGATATTTGTGGTGGTACTAACCATGATACTTCTTATTGTGGAGGTACCCATTCGGAGCATGTGGCGGCAATTAATTCAAGAGGAGATGGATATCAAGGAAACCAAGGGTATAGGAACAATCAACAAGGAGGTTGGAGACAACCTCAACAAAACTACACCCAAGGATTCAACCAACCTCAACAAGGATGGAATCAACCTCAACAAGGGTACAACCAAGCTCACAACCAAGGGTTTGCGCAAGGGTATAACCAAAACCAAAACTATAACCAAGGTGGTTCCTCCTCACAAGGGTCCAACACTTACCAAGCTCCACATCAAAGGACCAACAACCCAAAACCTCCCTCCAATCTTCCATTTCCCCAAACAAAATCCCGAACCTACACCATCTTCCGATCCAACCTCTCTCCAAATTCTCCAACAACTCCAATCCATGAACCAAATTCTCCAAAACCATGAGCAAAGGTTTCAAGAGCTACAAGCCCACAACAAAATGCTTGAAACCCAAATTGCCCAAGTAGCTGAGAAGAATCCCTCACCCCCCAAATCAACTTCCAGGCCAACCCATCCCTAACCCCAACCTCCATCAAGCCAAAGCCATTCATTTGAGGTCGGGAACAAGTTATGCGGGTCCTAAGATGCCGAATGGGGAGTTAGAGAGGATGAAGAAGCTGAGGTTGTTGAGAAGGAGGATGGAGCTGAGGAAACTGAGAAAGAGGAAGTTGAGGAGAAAGATGAGTCACATGTTCAAGTTGGTGACAAAAACCCATTGCCATCACCTCCACCAACCAAATCTTATGTGCCTCCGGTTCCCTATCCTCATAGGTTGGTAGAGAGAAAGTTGAGTGACAAGTTCACTAAATTTCTAAATGTGATGAAGAGCCTGCAAATCAACATCCCATTCCTTGAGGCTATGTCTCAAATGCCAGCTTATGCTAAGTTCTTGAAAGAGATCCTCTCCAATAAGCGAAAACTTGAAGATGAGCTTATCTCCCTACCTTACCAAGTGAGTGCTCTTGTGCAACGAACTATGCCCAAGAAGCAAAGAGATCCCGGGAGTTTCACCTTGCCGGTGAAGATAGGTGATTAGAGCCTAAGGGTGCACTGGCCGATCTGGAGCAAGTGTCAATTTGATGCCCCTTTCTATTGCAAAGCACCTGAAATTTCCTCTTCATCCTACGCGCAAAAGATTCAATTGGCGGACCGCACTGTGAGAGTCCCTGTGGTGAGTTGGAGGATATACCGATTCAAGTTGGGCATGTGTTTGTACCATGCGACTTTGTGGTGATGGATATGGAGGAAGATCCTGAGACTCCTCTTATTCTGGGAAGAGAAGCTCTAAAGACTTTGGGTGCCGTGATAAACTGCAAAAACGACACAATCACGGTTGAGGTAGCTAATGAGCGGGTGGTGTTTAGTTCTCTAAGACATGAAGAGACCTATGATGGAGAAAATTTGCCGGGTAAGCCTAGTGAAGATGAGGTAGAGGACGACCATGAGTGTGGATAATTCTGGGACGAGTTGTATGCTACACTTACCGACACCCTTAGCTTGGACATGGAAGATGAAACGCAAGATGAGGCGTTTGAGGTTCTAGCTACATCATCCACTGATAAAGAGGAGTGTTCTAAGCCTCCTCCCAAGGTAGAGTTCAAACCCCTTCCCTCCTCTCTTAGATATGTTTTTCTTGATGATGCATGTACTTATCCTGTTATTGTCAATTCGAGTCTTGATGACATTTCTATATCAAACTGATTGGAATTTTGCAAAAATATAAAGATGTCATTGGGTATTCGATTGATGACCTTAAGGGGATAAGCCCTTCTCTTGCTATGCATCGTATCCATCTCATCGATAGTAATGCCTCCTCCATCGAGCATCAGAGAAGGCTCAATCCCAACCTCAAAGAGGTTGTGAAAAAGGAGATCTTGAAACTACGTGACGCGGGAATCATCTATGCTATCTCAGATAGCAAGTGGGTGAGCCCGATTCACGTGGTTCCAAAAAAGGAGGCATGACTATAGTTGAGAATGAGAAAGGAGAAACAATCTCAACTAGGACTGTCACTGGGTGGAGAGTCTGTATTGATTACAGAAAACTGAACAAATCCACCCGGAAAGATCATTTCCCCCTTCCCTTCATTGACCAAATGTTGGAGAGGCTTGCTCGTCATTCACACTTCTGTTTTCTCGATGGTTATTCCGGATTCTTTCAAATCCCCATTCATCCGGATGACCAAGAGAAAACCACCTTTACTTGTCCGTATGGGACATTTGCATATCGAAGGATGCCCTTTGGTTTGTGTAATGCCCCATCCACTTTTCAAAGGTGTATGACAGCAATCTTCTCTGACATGCTAGAAGATTCCATTGAAGTGTTCATGGACGACTTTAGTGTGTGTGGTTCGTCTTTTGACACATGTCTGGTTAATCTTGAATGTGTGTTAAAAAGGTGTCAAGAGACGAACCTTGTCTGAATTGGGAGAAGTGTCACTTTATGGTCGAGGAAGGCATTGTCTTGGGCATAAAGTGTCGAAAAAGGGTATTGAGTAGATCCGGCAAAGGTTTCGGTTATTGAGAAGCTTCCGCCACCGAACTCGGTGACGGGAGTTCGTGCTTTCCTTGGACATGCTGGTTTTTACGCGCTTTCATCAAGGATTTCTCTCAAATAGCCAAACCATTGACGAATCTACTTCAAAAGATGTTGATTTTGAGTTTGATGAGTCTTGTACTAAGGCTTTTGAAACTCTTAAAAAGCCCTTACTTCTGCCCCCATTGTGCAAGCTCCGGATTGGAGCTTGCCTTTTGAACTAATGTGCGATGCTAGTGACTTTTCAGTGGGAGTTGTTCTTGGGCAACGCAAGGAAGGGAGGCTTCATGTGATAGCCTATGCAAGTAGGACTCTGGATGATGCTCAACGGAACTATGCAACTACGGAGAAGGAAATGTTGGCGTGGTCTTTGCTTTTGACAAGTTCCGTTCCTACTTGACATGTAATAAGGCGGTGGTGTATACGGATCATTCTGCGGTCCGGTATTTGATGAGTAAGAAGGATGCCAAGCCTAGGCTCATTAGGTGGGTGTTGCTTCTTCAGGAGTTTGATTTTGAGATGAAAGAGAAGAAGGGGACGGAGAATGTGGTAGCTGACCATCTTTCGCCTCCCTCTTGACAATCTGGAGGAGATTCCTATCGAGGAAGATTTGAGAGAAGAAGCATTGTTCGCCATTCTGAAAATGAGGTTCCATGGTTCGCTGATTATGCAAATTATTTGGCTTGTGGGATTGAACCTCATGGTTTTACTTCCCAACAAAGGAAGCGGTTCTTAAAAGAAGTTTCAGGTTCTACTGGGATGACCCGCTCCTTTTTAAGAAGTGTGCTGATGAGTGTTTAGGGGTGTGTTCCTAATCATGAGATGGCCTCTTTTTATCATTGCCATACTTTGGCATGTGGAGGCACGGTGGAGCAAGCAAAACTGTTGCTAAGGTGCTCCAATGTGGTATGTTCTGGCCAACATTGCAAAAGGATGCCCGAACATTTGTGGTGGCTTGTGATAGATGTCAAAGGAGTGGTGGCATCACAAAGCGACACGAGATGCCTCAACAGAACATTCTTGAGGTTGAGCCGTTTGATGTCTGGGGAGTCGACTTTATGGGCCATTCGTTCCTTCCTGTGGGAATGTATACATTCTTGTTGCGGTCGACTACGTGACAAAATGGGTTGAAGCCATTGCCTCTCCACCAATGACCATAAGGTAGTCACCAAGCTTTTGAAGAAGATCATCTTCCCTCGATTTGGGGTGCCCCGGTGTTGATCAGTGATGGCGGTTCACACTTCGCCAAAAAGCAATTAGAAGCTCTATTGAAGAAATACGGGGTGAATCACAAAGTAGGTCTTCCTTATCACCCCCAAACCAAGGCCAAGTTGAGGTCTCGAATCGAGAGGTTAAAGAATTCCTTGAGAGAGTGGTCAATAGGACACGAAAGGATTGGTCTTTGAAGCTTGATGACGCTCTTTGGGCTCTTCGCACGGCTTTCAAGACCCATAGGCACCACTCCCTACGCCTTGTTATGGCAAAGCATGTCATTTGCCGGTTGAACTGAGCACAAGGCTTGGTGGGCAGTTAAGGAGCTCAACATGGATCTTCACTTGGCGGAGAAGCTCGAAAAGAAAGGCTAGTAGAGCTGGAAGAACTTCGTTTTGACGCTTATGAGATTCTAGACTATACAAAGAGCAAACGAAGAAATGGCACGATAATTGGATTCAACAAAGAGAATTCCGGGTTGGGGACAATGTCTTGTTGTTCAACTCAAGACTAAAGCTCTTCGCCGGAAAGTTAAAGTCCAAGTGGTCGGGTCCCTTCTCCGTGTTGAAGACTACTCCTATAGGAGCTTATGAAGTTATGGGTGAGAACGGTTCATTTTGGGTGAACGGTCAAAGATTGAAGCTCTACCATGATTCGCATGCTGTTGGCTCCATTGGTTGCTTGATTCTTCGCTCACCTGAGCGACTCTCATGATGGATGTATCCTTTTTAGTCAAGCTAATGACTTAAAACAAGCGCTACACGGGAGGCAACCCGTTTCTTTTCTTTCCTTTCTTTTATTTTAGTTTATTTTTCTTTTGTTAGTTAGAATTTTGATTTATCAGTTAGCCATGAGAGCTACATTGGGACATCTGAGTTATTGTGAAAAGTTAAGAGAAATGAGTGAATCGAAAAGAAAGAGTGAGAAAACAGAAGGTTAGGTGCTCCGCACGCGTGGACGTGCGTCCGCACCATTCTAAATTTTTTCGAAATTTAGTTTGGTGCGCCCGCACATCTCGCAGGTGCGCCCGCACCTTCCTCTACAATGTTTTTCAGAAAAAAACAGAAGACTTTGGTGCTCCTGCACCTAGTCAATGTGCGCCCGCACCTTACAAAAAAATTTCAAAAAAAAAAAGGTGTGCCCGCACCCACACAAGGTGCGCCCGCACCAAACGTTTTTTTTGAAATTTTTTTCGATTGGTGCGCCAGCACCAGGGAGAGGTGCGCCCGCACCAACCCGGCTGGGCAAAAAAACGCGAGTTTAGACTTTTTTTTTTCGACCCTCCTCACTCAATCTTCTTCATAATTCGAAACTCTCTCTCACACTCACTCACTTTCTCTCTCTTGCTCCTCTCTAGATCCGGCCACCACGACACTTTTCCGGCGACTTCCTACGACTTTTATCACTGGAATCTTCATCACCATCTTCTCTACAACATTCAAGAGCACAAAAATTGGGGTTTTGCAAGGATTTGATTTCTAGGGTTTCAAACTTGGGGATTTTCATGTCCATGTTGGTAACTCCCTTCTACCCTTGCCTTTTCATCAATAATCTACTAAATTGGACTTCTAGTGTGTTTTCTTTTAGATTGCATGCTTGTTTTCCTTAATTTCTTTTGATTATTCATGAACTTTGGTCATATTTGTGTTTGATGATGTGGTGAACAAGTGCAATTTTTGTGGTTTGTGATAAATTCATAATATTTTGACTTTTTGAGAACTACATTGCATAAATTTTTAGGTGTTGTTGATTCTTGTGCATAATTGTGGTTGGTTTGGTGAAATTGGCTTGAAAGTCTCTTTGAGTGGTGATACTCTTGATTGCTAGCAACTTGGTTGCTACTAATTGTGGATTGGCTAGCTGGTAGATCTTAGGATTAGTTTTTGATTTTTCTTTTTGTGTGTTTTCCTTTTTGTGTGGTTTGATTTTTCTTTTTGTGTGTTTTCGATTTTTCTTTTTGAGTGTTTCTCTGTGTGGAGCGTCCGCTTTGTGATTGTGTCATTGCAGGAGATCATCACTTCTCCTTCCTCTTTTTGCAAAACAAAAATTCTTTACCACCATAGGAAGAAGTAGTGGTGAAGGCTCCTCTAGGTCTAAGAGAGCAAAGACCGGGTCCTCTTCACAAGGACCCTCGTCCAGCTCTAATCCCCCTCCCCTCTATGCTGTGAAACTTCCCAATGCCGCTAATAAACAAATTTTTCAATAACTTTCTGAGCGCACGTTTCGTCCCACAAAGTTCTATGACTACACTACATGCAACTACCTTAACATCGAATCGATGATAAGGGAGATGGCAGGTAATGTCGGGTTATCGGACTTTCTTGACGTCCATGCACCTACTTATGATCAACTCACTCTCGAATTCTTGAGTACGTTGAACATAAGTAAGGAGCCGGGCACGGGTGCTCTAGCTATTCAATTTCGTATGTTTAATCAAGCTAGAACACTCTCCTTCGACGAATTTTGTGAGGCATTCGGGATGGATTCTCGAGCTCCCTGTGATGCCCCTTTGGGCACCATCTGGCAGGGATACAATGAGCAAGATTGGTGGGCCAAAATCACCAACGGCACGACTCCGTTTCGGACGAATTCGTCCAAAGCGTCGGAGATCATCCATCTTGCTCTCCGTTACTTCCATAGGATGTTGGTTTACACCATCTTTCCTAAACAGGAAGTAGGACAGTTGAGGAAGGACGAGTCGCTGGTTCTTTGGTTGGCCACTGACGGGGCCCACCATAGAGCCAGAATTAACTTTGCTGCGCTGCTCCTTCACCGACTGCTGGAGATTCGGGGGGGTACTACGGTGACTGGGGAGATCCTTTGTGGTGGAATGGTCACCCAGTTAGCGTCCTACCTCGAGTTGGACGATGAACTGGCTCGCTTGGAAGCTAGCGTGCCTACTGTTGGTCAGTCCAACAGATTGGATGGTGCGAGTCTGCAGCAGATGAAATTTCTGCGTAATTATAAAAAGGAAAACTGCATCTGGCTTGTGGGGGGGGGAGACCTTACTGTTTTATAGGGCCCGACTTCGTTTAGGACCTCCCCGCTAACTGTGAAAACCGTTGGCGGGTTCCCCCTGCCCATGACATCCCACGGGCTATCCCTGAGCCCATTCCTACGGAGCGCATTCCACGCGCTCCGAGAGGTCCGAGGCCCGACCACCGCATTCCTTAGAGTGAGGTGGCCGAAGTTTCCTCCTCTCAATCCTTCGACATGGGCTCCGTCATGGCAGCCATAGCCCAGATGCAGGCCTCTCAGGAGGCCAATCACCATGCGGTTACTGCTACTCTAGCCGGTATCCGCACCGACCTCGACCATGTGTCTCGAGTGGCTTGGTGCACTCACCTCGCCAATGTCCACTCCGGACATGAGCCTCCCTTCCCTAACCATCCCCACTATCCTCCTTCTTTCGACCCTCGAGAAGGGCCGTTTGAGGAGCCTTCTTTCCGTCCTTACCCCCACTACCCATCCTACTATCCTGATGGGTACTCTGGTGGGTATTTCCCTCCTTACCCCCCTCCAGATGGGGGTAATGGTGGGAACTATTAGGAGCTTTTCATAACCCCCTTCCCTCTCCCTCCTTTTGCAACTCCGAGCGCGGAGTTTTGCTTAAGCTTGGGGACTTGCATGTATGTCTATATCTTTGGGAGTTTTGGGGTCATTGATGGTTAGAATCTAGGGGTCTCATTGGTTTTCGGTATCAGTTGGTGATTGTTCCTGTCTGTTGGCTTTGATTTCCCCCACCCCTGCTGACTTCTCTTCACCTGTATAGCTTTGCTTTGGTAGTTTTGTTTTGCTTTTGCTTTGCATTTTTTTATAAAAAAAAAAAACATTTTCCTCTTTTATTCTTTTTCTTCTCCTTTTTCTGCATTTAGGATAGCTTGGTTGCATGCATGATTTGTGGCTAAAGTGTTCATGTCTCGATTGGAAGACCTTCCTTATATTAGACTTGATGATTTTGGAAGCCCTGTTGTGACTTTAAGCGTCTCTTGAAACCGATAACTTTTGGTAGAGTCTCTTTGAAATTAAGCGAGTTGGATGAATGGATTGCCTTGCCCCTTGTGCGATGAATCCCGAAGGAGGGCCAAGAACCTCGTAAGACTCACTCACAACCCTCACCATTGATCGCCTAACTTGTGACTTGCATTTTAGCTCCCCAAGATTACATAAGAACGAGCCTCTAAGAGAATGATTTAGGGCATTTCTTTTGCTAGTAATAGGAGCTACAAAACCAAAAGCTTGAATACCTGCATAATATTCGCTTCTCAACCCATCTGAGCCTTTCTATCCTATTTTTGCTTAACCCACATAATGAGTCATGGCCAAACTTTTCCCAAAGTGGAGTGCATGTGTAGTTTGTGTTGAGTTAAGTTGTTTTGAAATTAAGTCTTGGTTGAAAGTGAGTTAATGTGCTTGTATGATAGCAAAAATTGAAAAAAAAACTTTGTGGAAAAGAAAGACAAAAGAAATAAAAGAAAGAAAGTTCTTATTGTTTAATTTGGTTTATTATTGAAAATGAAAAGAAAGAAAGATCAAATTGATGAGAAAAATGAAAAAGTTCACAAAGTGAAAAAGAAACAAGTGAAATTCAAGACTATGTGTGAGATCTCTTTAATTGAGAATGGTGTTAGGACTAGCTTGGGGGAGTATCTACCCCTAGTTTGTACTCCACTTACCCTTTTTGCACCACATTCCTAGAATATAATCCACACCTCTAACCTAGCCCCGTTACAACCTTAACAAAGTCCCTTTTGACTTCTAGATTGGAATTGATCTATTTAGTAGTGGCGGGCGAGATTTTGTGCAAGTCATGACGAGGGTCATCAAAACGTGGTAGAGGCGAGATATTATGGTTGAGCATCCCTAGGGAGGAGTCAAACTTGGGTCTTGGAAGTGGAAAAGGGTGAGAAATCATCATTGGAAAGCTTTCTTTCAAAAAGACTCGGTTGATCGGTGGATAACCTTATAGTCACTCTTGTGCTTCCTAATCATCTTCCCTCTTGTGTTTGGTTGGTCTCCTAAATCTTGCTATGAACTCATTTAGCTTGCATGTCATGCTTGTAACCTTGCATTTAGAGCATATAGTATAGTTTGTTGCATGTTTCCTTTTTCTTCTGATTCTCTCTTTCTTCTTCTTTCCTTCATTCTCATTCTTGGTTTACTTGAGGACAAGCAAAACGCTAAGCTTGGGGGAGTTTGATAAGTGCGTTCTTAACGCACTTTATGGCTTCTTTTTGGCTTCTTTTGGTTCCCTTTTTCCCCTTTTCTTCCCTCTTTCTCCTCACTTTTCCCTTTTATTTCATTCACTTGATCATACTTGATCATAGTGACATTTTGCTAGATATTCGATATATTTTGATCGAATTTCTAGCACATATGCTTTCACCATGTTTGCTCGCATTTCTATTGCAGGTATGACCCTTTTCGGGGCCGAGAAATGCAAGACATGGCACAAGGGAACGAGCTAGAGGCTGAGAGTTAGCCTGAGGTGCGCTTGGTATGCCTCGCACAACAAGGTGCACCCGCACACGCTACTGGTGCGCCCGCACCATCGACCAGTTTTGGAGCACAAAACAGACGACATTGGTGCGTCCGCACCACGCACAAGGTGCGCCCGCACCTGCGTCTGGTGCGCCCGCACCAACTACATGTGCGCCCGCACATTTTGACGGAGGAATTGAGACTGAGGCAGAAGACATAGGTGCGCCCGCACCTGACATGTGGTGCGCCCGCACCTGACATGTGGTGCGCCCGCACCTGTTCATTGTGCGCCCGCACCATCTATGGAGCACTTTTACAAAAAGACAGAAGACTCAGGTGCGCCCGCACCTGAGGTATGGTGCTCCCGCACCTGAGCATGGTGCGCGCGCACCTCCTTTTGGTGCGCCCGCAGCATGCGTTCCGGAATAGAAAATCGTTCATTAAACCCTTTTTCTCTTTTAGTTTTAGACTTACGCTTTCATTCTAGTTTTCAGAGAATATTTTAGGGTTTGGTATTAGAGAGAAAACACTTTAGTCTTCATTGATAATTGAGATTAGTGATCATAGTTCGTGATTCCATTGACATTGAAGGTACTTTTCGTTGATCTTAATTCAAAGTTTCAGTTTTTAATTCATTCTCTTGGTGTTTGTTTATGTTCTTAGATTATTTTAGATCTTCATTCTCTTAGTTTAATAATTGCGATTTCTATTAGTTTAATAATTTCTTAATCATGTTTAACCTTAGATTAGTCATAGATTTTATGTTTAGTTGCTTAAACTCCATGATTAGTGAGTAGTTTCATATCTAGGGTTAGGGTGAAAGTATGAATTAGGGTTTTAAATATGTTGTTGATGTGATTGTGATGTATGGAGAAGTTTATGCATTGATCTTGGTGTTTTGAGACCTTAGGATAGATATTGATCACATTTATGCTTTGGTATTTTGATTTCAAATGTTCTAAATCGAATTTTGAACTCTTTTATCATCCCCAAGAATCAACTTAATTTCTATGCCAAGATATTGGATGGAAATTAAGGGGATCCTTCATTAGGGGTTTTCCATACTTATTGAATCTCTTAATCAATTAACTAAAGACCATTCGAGAGAGGATTTAATTGATTGGTTAAGTGATTACTCTTGAGGACCATTCGAGAGAGGACTCGAGTATTTTAGAGGAAAACTAAACCTTGCATAATCGTCTTCGTTGCTCCACAATCGCATTAACAATCATTATCCATTCTTATTCATACTAGTAACCTTAACTCTAGTGTCTTTTATCTGATATTTAAACTTGTGTTATTTGCTTGTTCGTGCTATTAGTTAGGTTTAATCGATACCAAAACTCTTTCAAACCCCCAAATACCCTTTCAATTAGGTAGTCTAGACTAGATAAACTTTAACCAATCCCTGTTTCCCTGTGGATCGACCCTTGACTTGCCCTTACTATTCGCTTAGTAATTGCTTGTTAGGACTTATAAATATTGTTTGGAAAGCGGTTCTTAGTGCCTTAACGACACACTAAAAACGTCTTATCATTCGGCAATAATAGTTGTTAACTTTTAGATGTGAAAGTAGTTGTTTAATATATAAGGTCTTGTTTGGTTGTATATAGGAAGTCATACTTTTTAGGAAGTTATTTTTTCCATGTATTTGAAATTTCTGGGAAGTGTAAAATTGTGTTTGGTTGATAGTTGGAAGTATAACTTCCTATTACCTAGGGGCACCTAGGTAAGTAACTTCCTCCATTTTGGAGGAATTAGAACTTCCTAGGAAGTGCAAATTCCAATGGTTTTGTCAACCAAACAACTTCATATACTTCTACTTCCTAGGAATTTGCACTTCCCATGATTTGTTTTGTCAACCAAACAAGGCCTAAGTGTTTGATAAAAATAATTGTTGAGATCATATATAATAAAATGATGTATTGTTTTATAATATTAATTTCAATAATATGATTAATTATTGTATGGTTAAATTAAATGTTAATATTATG
Organism: Beta vulgaris subsp. vulgaris; assembly: GCF_026745355.1. Classification (NCBI taxonomy): domain Eukaryota; kingdom Viridiplantae; phylum Streptophyta; class Magnoliopsida; order Caryophyllales; family Amaranthaceae; genus Beta; species Beta vulgaris. The sequence goes on along the minus strand of NC_079210.1, from coordinate 23,580,840 downwards.
ATATTTTCTTTGTATTACAAATAAAATTTTAGTTGGATTTTAAAAATGCATTGTGTTCATACCACCAATTATACATTCACTAATTTACTATAGATAATTTTTTACAGTTTTATTTTCTTTTTATGCCACCACTTATGCATTATTCTTCTCCTCGTACTTATATGTAGATAACCTTGTGTTTCATCTCTCTTTATCATATACTTTTTCTCACCTCTCTCTCTCCCCCCTCTCTCTCTCACATACTATTTGAGAAAAGAAACCTTAATTCTCTTTCTCTTCTATTTCAAATATGGGCTTCCATTTTTTTTCTCTTTCTTTCATTTAACTCTTAAAGAAATTAGATCTTTAATTCTCTCTCGTTCATGATTGTGAATCTAAAAATCTTCCAAAAAGTTGAGTATATTCTCGTAAATATTTATGCGATTTATTGATTGATATCAAATTAATTGAAGATTCTATTCAAGGTTTGAGAGGAAGTTGCAGCGTTCATGGAGGTACGTAGAGGATAAGACTTAAAATCTTCTCTGGTTTTTGGTATTTTTCCCAAAAAAATAAACAAAAAACTTAGAAAGCTAATTTAACGTTATATTTTGTAACATTTTTGAAAAGCTAAGAAAAAGATTTTGTAACCATTGCTCCACCTCTCGACCGCCACCGGAGAGCTCTGCCAGCGCCACCAAAATCTTTGCCCAGCAGTCGCCTCCCTCCTTTCAATCTCACTGCTTTCCCCCGCTATTTCTCTTACTCTCACCCCACTCTCTCTCGTCTTTGTTGCCACCACTGCAACACCCCTCCCTGCAGCCTCCCTCTTGTCGCCTTCTGCCGCCACCAACACAACAACCCTATTTCCTTTCCTCCTCGCTCCCTTCTTTTCGTCGGTGTAGTTGTAGAAGACTAAGCTTCCTCAGCTCATTGTGTTAGTGTCAGGAGAGAATTTGGACTGAATCATATAGTAATTACACTTTATTCATAGGGTTGCTTCCAATTCGGCTAAAGTTTTGCAAGAAATTCAAAGATGTCAGTTTCAATTGGAATTCTTGGGTGATTGGTAGTAACAGTGGTGAGTTGTGGCGAGAGAAATGAAATACGAGTATAAATGTTGGCAATCGTCAAATCCTAAATTCACATAAACCAGGGGGGTAAATGGTGAATTAAGAATGTGACGGAAACTTAACGGTAGGGGCATTTTAGGAATTTTTCCAAACCTTAGGGATACCTGGTGAATATTGAAAAATGCGAGGGTACCAGGTGAATATTAAGAAACCTCAGGTGTACCTGGTAAAAAAACCGTATTAGATTCGTCTCAAATATCAAATTTTTATATTTTTACTTATACGCAATTAAAGCTATCAATGTCTAAAGAAGCATCTCGACAAGTGTGAAAAAATAAATGTTGCAACTAAAAAATACAGAGGAAGTATGATAGGAATGGGAAAAAAGACATCTTATCCCGCAAATCCTATATCTAAGGACGAAGGTATAAGAAAGAAGGATAAGGATTTTGGAGAATAAAAAACACATTTGTCCTCTAATGAAAATGAATGATAGGAATGGAAAAAAAGACATATTATCCCGCAAATCTTGTGTCTAAGAAGGGAGGTATAAGAAAGAAGGATAAGGATTTTGGAGAAGAAAAAGAACACATTTGGCCAATGATGAAAATGAATGACGGGTAGAGTTACTAAATTGGTATAGGTCTTTTAGTTATTTTGTTATTTATTATTTATTTATATATTTCTACTGGATACCAAACAAGGAATAAGTAATATTATATTCTTCTACAACTTATCAATTCTCAATCCTTATTTCACCCATTTATCCTCGTAATCTTTGTCCTACATACCAAATACTCCAACTTAGCTGGGGCTCAAAACTTACTCCGAATTTATAGCTGTAAATTTCGAATCTGAGTGCAACGGGCATGTACTTCACTTCTTGATCTAGTTCGGTTTTCTATAGTTGTGCTAGGTATGAATAAGTTGTTTCCTTTCTTAATCTATTTGGTAATTTTCTTCATTGTTGGAGGATATCCTTGATTTCACAATATTGGCAATGTTATTTGTAGTTGATTATGGATTTCGGGTAATTCTTGCCAGTTGGGCAAGAGGGTTGTTTACTAACTTTTAAAAGGGTAGATAGTGTAGGTTCCATGGAATTGTTGGAGAAGGTTATGTTGAATCAAGAGGAAGAAAAATCTTTCAGTGGGTATAGAATTGTCAATTTTGAGGGTGAGTAGTTGAAAAGGGTTCCAAAGTTAGGGGTGTGCAAAGGGTAGGGTTGTACTGGAACGAGGATTTCATTCCAGTCCCAGACTCCCAGGTGCATCAAAAATCAAGATTTTGGGTTTTCGATTCGCTCCGGTCCAAACCCGAAAAATTAAGGTCTGGATCGATTGAACCGGAATTTTTGTTTTTTCTTTTGTTAAAAAAATAGTTTAAAGGTTAAAAAAAAAAATCAAAGTTATAAATTTTGAAAGCTCAAAACCTAATTCTTATTAACTTTAAAACTATTGTTGTTAAAATTAATAAATTTAGTGTATCTATTTTATAAATATATATAAATTTAAATAAAAAAAAATTCTTTTTAAAATGCATATTCCAATTCAACAGGTCCAAAATCGGGCCGAACCGGATATATACCTTTCCAAAAAGATTGCAGATTTTAGTCCAGCGTCTAGTTGGTTCCGGACCGGTGCACACCCCTTATCTAAAGTAACATACTAAATGGAGGTAATATCTTTGAACACCTATGGATGGAAGATGAAAGAGGGGTCAGTGTTCTTTATGCTTAGTTACTTAATACACAAGAGCATGAGAAATCAACTCAATATTACATGGAAAAACATGAATAAATCAATACTACATAATGATGGTGGCCAACAACCAAATCAAGATTAGTCAACTCAATACTACATCAATAGATACACTATTTAGCATTGATCAACTCCTAATCACATCACAAACCAATAATCCTCATTTTCCAAGCTTTATACCTAAAATCACATATGAAAAGCTACTACTAATTATGGATGTTTATTTAAAAAATTGACATCAATAACTAATCTAGTGTTAAACATGATTCGTAGGTTAAAACTATATCAACAAAAGTAACATGAAAACTTGCAAACACATGAGCATCAAAAAACTTAACAAATAAAAGTAGAGATTTAAAGTTGAAAATGCTACATAATAGATTAAAGTACCTCAATGTTGTAGAAAATTCAATATTTGATGACAAACTAAACTCATCAATTCAACGCTAAAACGCCAAGTTTTCTCTCTCTTAAAAGTTCAAGATTTGAAAATGTGAAAAAGTAAAATCTGGTTAAAAAATCCTCTCTAAGAAGACCCCCTTCAAGTATTAGCCTTAAAAATATCATCAAACTCAGATGATGCGGGCGTACCATTATTAGTGGTGTGGGCACACCATGCTCTTTGCCAAGTAATATGGAGAACGAGAAACATGTGCAAGTGCACTATTTCGTAATAACGAGTGCATATTTGTTGTTGTTGCGGGTGCACCAATCTTCTGACCTATTTTGAGAATTCTTGGTGGATGCAAACACGTGTTCAAACTTAATCACCATTTTACCAATCGTCCCAAAAAAATATGCATATCTACCTCATTTTACCAATCCTTAAAAAGTTGTGAAAACGAGCTTTCACCTCCAACTTGAATCACCTCAATCGAATAAGAGGTTTAGTAGACATGACCATTTCAATCACTCCCTAACAAATTTTCAAGTGCATTTTGCTCCATTTGGTTTCTACCTCATTTCCAATTGTTTGGTCAAACAAGTAGGCCTCCAATAATTATGTTACCTACATAGTGGACAAAAAGAAAGCAATTAAGAAGCCAAATGCACAATATTCACTTGAAAATGGGTCAAAAAAACTAAATATTTACGAAAAGGACCATAAAGGAAGAAGATTATAAAAAAAATAAGGAAATTAATGGGAAAATAAAGGATAAAAGGAGAAGATAAAAGTGATAAAGGTACTAAAAGAGCTTAATCACATTTCAGCTTGGTATGATCTTGTCAATCATTAATTGAAAAAATCCATATTTGGAGGCGGCTCCCTAGCTGGAAAATTTACAAATTCAGAGCATGTTAATTGAATTGAGGTTATCATGTCCAAAGAAGAAACCCAAAATACCCACTCAAGAGGGTATTGAGTAACAAAGGAACGTGGCTATTCAAGGAATCATGCGCTATGAATTCCAAGTGGCAGCACATTACTAGGATTGCTCATGTTGCAAGTTCCAAATCTAGCTTTTAGTTGTTAGTTTTTCCAATCGTGAAAGAATTTCACTTCTTCCACCACTTCCATCATACATTGTTTACCCTTACAATGCAAGTTTTCCTCATCTAAGAAGCTACAATCTTTTCTCTTGTATTTACTATTGTGAATCAGCAATTGTCAACTACACACTAGAGTTATGACATATTCATCCAACAATGATGACCTCCCATATTCATCCAACAATAATGACCTCCCATATTCATCCAACAATAATGACCTCCAAAGCAATGAGGTCATATGAGTGTTAGTTGTTCTCTTTACTTTGTACACTTTATAAGAACTAGTTGATGTTTAATTTAGTGTTGTTTCTTAAATATATTTTTATGATAAAATGTATGAATTGAACAACCATGTCAGATAAAAACACACAAGTCATAACTTTTGCTTCTTTTTTTTCTTTAAAAAACTTTTAATATTCACTTTCTCCCTCTTTTGAAATCTTGTTTCTTGTAATCCATGATGGGTAGTCTTATTGAAAGGTTCGAGTCAAAGTATGACACATTACCCTTTAATTAAGTAACCTCATCAAAGTTCTTCACATACACACACACAAACACACACACACACACACACACACACACACAAAAGTTTTCTCGTGTTTCCCTCTTTTAACTTTTCACATTTTTGGTTTTGTTAATATTGTAAACACTTAGCTTATTCCTCAAACTAGCTGATTTTATCTCTTCTTTTCTATTTAAATTCTACTAGCTTATTTTCTCCTAACTTGTTTGTTTGTTATTCAAATTCATGTCCATATTAAATTTGGATCCCGAGGAATATATTTTCTTATAGCTATTTTTGCTTTTTTTCCCCCAAGTATCCATCTTGTATATTTTTGAATTATGGCATTTTCCATGTTAATTCAAAGATTACTTGTTAAATTGTTGTTCAAATTTCAAGTCCAACTTCAGGGTGTGTGTTCGCTCGCTCCAAATAATTTTTTGTGACCTTATATTTTTATGAACTTTTTGTAACTTCTCTCAATTTAATCTGAAAATTTTCTTATTTTTCCTGATCTTTTTCTTCTTATTATGATTTTTATTAGCTTCTTAATTTTCAGAAAAATAAGTCAAATAGAATAAATCATAATCTTCTTCATCTTGCCTATTTTATCCTTTTCCCTTTTACTATTGTTGTTTTGCCAAAATAAAGAGGATATTGATGCGCAAACTCCTAATATTTGTGAGATGTCTAACATTTAAGTTTTAGGATAGTACATAATATGTAATACATATGAATTAGTAGTCTTGGTTACTAAGAAAAAAGTTTATGAGTTAATTGGATTTGAAGACAGGTTTGATTTTAGATTTAGATCATATTCATAAAGTTGAACCTATTTATTTTCGACTAGCTACACTTTGTCTAAGAAGGATAAAACCAGTTTTTGTGAACTCCTGCATAGGTTAAAGGTTCCTGCTGGATACTCGTCAAATTTTCGAAACCTTGTCTCACTGAAGGACTTGTAACTCGTTGGTTTGAAATCTCATGATTGTCATATCTTGATGCAGCATTTATTACATGTTGCAATACGAGGAATTTTGCATTCCCAAGTAAGACAACGATCACAAAGTTGTGGTTCTTCTTCAGGACTATCTTTAGCCAGGTGATTGATCCTAACACTCTAGATGACTTGCAAGTCGATGTAATAGAGACGATGTGTCGATTTGAAATGTACCTCCCACCATCGTTCTCTGACATCATGCGTCATTTGATAATTCATCTTGTCTGAGAAATTAAACTTTGTGGCCCGTCTGTATGAGGTATATGTAGCATTTCGAAAGACATGTGGGTACTTTGAAGGGTAAAGTGATGAATCCAGCCAGAGCAGAAGTAAGTATTGTCCAAAGAACAGTTGCGGAGGAAGTATCTGAATATGTAAGTCAGTATCTAGCACGCGCACAAGCAATTGGATTGCGAAAATCTGGACATGAAGGAAGGCTTGATGGTTGTGGTACCATTGGGAGAAAAAAAATTGTATCTTGATGGAGAGTTGAAAAGAAAATCAGAATTGATCGTGTTAGAAAATCTGAAACAATTTTATCCTTATTTAGATGAGCATATGACTATGCTTAGTGTTCAGTATCCATTAAAGAATGAACGTGAGTTGATGATTGAGCATAATCGGACATTCGTTGATTTGTTTAAAGAAACGAGTTATGAACCAATTATATGACACTCCTAATGATGTATCGAATGTGTTGAGATGGTTGGCATATGGGTCAGAGATGCAAGTTCTTTCCTATGAAGGGTATGACATCAATGGTTATACATTTTACACTAAGCGGCAAGATGACAAATCGACGATACAAAACAGTAGTGTTACGATGGGGTATTTGTCATCAAAGTATAAAAGTAAATGGGATAGAACGATTGTTGATACGATGAAGTCTTACTATGGGTTCATTAAAGAGATATTAAAGCTTGACTATGTCGACTTCAAGATTCCGCTCTTCCAATGCAAGTGGGTTGATATTCGTCATGATGTTAAGAAGGATGAACATGAATTTTTTACATTAGTCAATTTCAGCCGGTTAGGGCATCATGAAGATAACTTAATATTGGCATCACAAGCAAAATAAGTATTCTACATGGTTGACCCTGCCGATTCAAATTGGTTTGTTGTCATCAAAGGAAAAAGGAGAATACTTCGAATTGATGATGTACACGATGAAGAAGAGTACGATACACAATTCAATAGAGTCATTGCAGTAGTCATTCCAAGTATATTAGGGGAAGATCTAGACACAAATTACATTCGTCGAGACCATAATGAGGGATTTTACGTTGTCAAAGAAAAAACTAATTAATAGGTAAATTATGTAATATTGACTCAACTGTTAATTTTCATAATCTTTAATTATATATTTTGTGCTTTGTTAAAATAATTTTGTACTACTTTATTGATGAATCTAACATGTACTTGGTTTTAGGTGTAATGATGGAAGATGAGATAATGTGTGATGCATCTGAGTCCGAGATTACTGATGGAGCTGCTAGGAAGAAAAAATTGAGCAGGCCAAGAGGTCCTACAAAAGGGATATGTTCCAAACACGAGGTCCAAAGAGTACTTCAATGGGATGAATTGATATGTCTGATTAGGGAGTATGTTGATGCGTACAAGACACATAGCGGCGAAATCAGTAGAAGCAAAGTGTTTATCTTGTACGACAGTTGGGATGATCTTCCAGAAGGCAAAAGAGACTTATGGGAAGATGTTAAAGTAAGTAAGTAACCTTATTCTCTTAATATAATTGAGATCATGTTTGTTATATTAATCGTGTATTATTGGTTTATTTTTGTATATTGAAGAGAGAGTTTGGAATAGAAGAGGATGCGAGGAAGAGACGAGATGTCCTGACTACTTGTTATAAGCGGTGGAGAGATTTCAAGTCAAGATTGGTGACTAGATGGATCACAAAAAAGAGGAAGGGGCCTAACAATGATACGCCACCGTATGTACTCTATCCTTTCATCACGCAAGAGATCTGGGACCAGTTTGTGAAAAAATGTAGCTCTAAGGAGTTTAAGGTATGTAATATGTACGTTACAATCATATGAAATTATATAATGATTTGGTTCTATAATATTGACTAGTTACTAAATCTTATATTAGGCTAAAAGTGAAAAAGCAAGAATGTTTCAGGCTGCTAACAAGCATCCTCATTTTTTGGGTCAAAAGTCATATGCAGAGATGATCCTGTCTGGAAACACAAAGGGTATATCCCTTCATCCTCTACATCATCATATGTTGACTCCTCTACATCATCAGTGATTTCCTCCTTGCCGGATCGAACATTGCCATGGCTTCTCGCGAGATCGAAAAAAAGATAAGGATGGAAATTTTTTCTTCCCTAATGAAGAAACACAAAAGATAAAAGAGTCTATTGTAAGCATTCTTCAAATTTTATAATATTTTCTTATCTAATTCCTTGTATTCTACTAATTATACGAATTTTTTTAATTAGACGCGGGATGATTGGAAAAGTAAAGAGAATGAAGGAGAGTTTGTTCCAGGTCGGATGGATGATGCTCTATCACGTGCTCTGTAGGGGAAATACCATCATGGGAGTGTGTTAACAGTTGGGCTTAACATTGGGATTACATCTGTTTGGGGAGATCCTGATCGGAGCAGTACTGCTCGCAAGGGTAGTGTAACGCCCCGACCTCTAATCATCATTATTAGGTTAATAAGAGAGTCATTAGCAGCGGAACCTAGAAGGTCGGTGCGTTACCACCGTACTTTCCGATTAGAAAGCACAAGGCTAACATAAATTCATAACTTAAACATATTATAACTTAAAGCATCATAATTATCCATTAATAAAGACTAAAGTTGAAACTTAACAATTAACATAGTTTGACATAAACTAAATCATAAGTGCTTTTAAGGAAGCTTAAAACTAACAACTCCTCACAGCTACGTCATCCCGTTATCATCATCAGTACCTGATACAGAAAACAAAACGTCATGAGCCGAGGCTCAGTAGCATACTATTCTTGTAATCCCCCACAATATTAAAGAATTTTCATAAATATATTAAAGTATTTATGTAGTTATATTTAAATCCAAATGAGTTTGGAAAATGATTTGACTTTTAAAAAGGGTTGACTATTTTAAAAGTCAACTAAAAATATTTTTCATAGCTTAATAAAATTTGTAATGTTTTAATTAAGCATATTTTAATAAGAGTTTTAATTATTAAAAACGTATTTAAAAAGGAAGCTTATTGGAATCGAAAGCCCAAAAGTGATAAAAAGGGAAAGGGTTATTTGATGACTAAAGTCCTAATGAGCCCATCTTATTAGTCATCAAAGTTTTATTTATTAAAATCTCTTTTCCTAAGCCCAAAAGGAAAAGCCTCTATTTAAATATCCTAAAAACCCAAATTTTACCCTACACATTTATTTCTCTCTCCTCTTCCACGTGACTCTCTCCTCCCTCTCACTCGCGCTTTTCTTTCTCTCTCTTCTCCTTTGTGCGCCATCTTTGATCTTCTCTCAAAAATTGTTTCTTTTCTTCAAGTAACGTTTCTTGTTGAACAAGAAACGTCACAAAACTTTGATTGAGCCAAGAAACCCGCTGCCGCCGGTCCGTTGCTGCTGCTATTGCCGCCGGCCTTGCTCTTCCTCCATTGTTGTGGTTGTTTTTCTTTCTTCCTCTTCAAGATTCCATTAAAGTACTAGTTTTTATATTATTTTATTATTAATTAGCATGTTTATGATTTAAATTATTGTTTATATGCCTAAAAATATTTCGGCCATTATGTTTATTAGTATAATAAATTCCAGATTTTATATGTTAAGTTTATTTCAGTTTTTATTATGAAATTTATAGTTTTTAGGATTTTAATCACTAGAAACTATATTTATAAATATAAATCATGAGATTTGGTTAGCATATAATTTTAATAGTATTAAAATATTTTCAGAAGATTTATAAAATTTTATAAATGCTGTAATTTCAGAAAATAAGTATTTTAAGGGTTTTAAATGATTTTTAATCACTAGAATAGTTGTACTATACTAGGGATTAATTAAAAATAACGAAAGTTTGATACATAAAAACGATTTTAAAACACATGTGAGGGAGTTTTGATCGTTTTAAAGTTGCTGTAAATTTTTAGTACGAGATATTTATTTCATTATTTTATTTTCTAGGCGGAGATTTCGTAGTAGGAGACTTTTAGAGCGTAAAAGTGGCCTACAGATTTGTTTATACAAGGTACGTACATTGTCTACGTGCTATATGATTTAGAAACATGCTCTAAGAATGTTTTATTTATTAGTATCATGTATAGGACTCTATTTGTTCATATATATGATTTACTGGAATTGTTTTACATGTTATTTGCCTGTGTGCTACATGTAAACTAGAAGTATTTATGATTATAAATGTTTGTATGGAAGTTTGATGCAAGCAGATAAGTCATTTATGTATTAATTCGTGAGTGAATTAATGTAAGTAAGATTGAATCATGTTTTACATGGATTCTTGAGTATTATTATTATCTTATTAAGAACCTGGATCTTATTTGGTAAGTACAGTTATACCTATATAAGGTAAAGTTTACTGTTGGCTAGGTTCAACAGCAAGTTAGTAAAGTATAAAAAGAAGTTAAAGGAGTCTTGATTGATAAGTTGTGAACACTTGTTAATCCAAAGATAAAAAGGAATTCTGTTATGATTGTGTGATTTTTAGTTATGTGTTATTGCTTGGTTGGTGTCAACACAAGTATTAAAATATATTCAACGTAAAGTGAAACGAGAATAGGTTATAGACTTTAGACTGGTGCACGTCTAGAGTTGGACACTAAGGGTTGGAGTACATGGTGGTAGCCCATGGCTTTTCTAGGATTGGATTGATCACCATTCCTCATTAGTTTAAAGGTTCCTCGATATCGCAGGTCATTTTGGAATATGTGGTAGCTCCCATATTTCCTATTTTCAGGTTGAGACAACTCGTCCAATAACTATTCCATTTAAAGAAATAAATAAAGTTTAGAGTCTAGTTCAGTAAGAGTTGTCTGCAGATTATTATTGTTTATTCCTGCATGTTATTTTGTAGTATCATGTTTAGGATTATGTATGTCTGATATGTAGTACTCAGCTTTGCTGATTACGTGCTTGTCTGTGTTTGTGATCATGGCTTTGCCTATTGATCCTGTGGTGATCCTTCGGGGGAGCAGAGTTGAGACGCATTGACATTACAGGTTCGAAGATGCATATCATTGGGAATCTGGAATGGAGAGACTCTTGTATTATTAGATTCATTTAAGTTGTTTTCCTAGGAGCTTACGTTTTCAAACATTAGTTCGTTTTAAGTTGGTGTGTTTAGTTTCAAACAATTGTTATTGATTTCATAAGTTTTAATAAAGTTGTTTTTAATAAGTTGTTTTCCGCTGCAAAATTCTGAGTAAGCCGAAACGTTATCACACGGGCGATAATGCCTGGGTAATTCTCTAAGGTTATTATAAAAGTATTTTCTAGAAAGAGAGAATTATCGGGGTGTTACAATTCTAACATCGTAAAACATTTCAATTCATTTTGTTAGCAAACAGGGAGGAGAGAAATAGTAAAACCATTTCATAAACATATCTGATCATTTCATAAATATATCATAATCTTCTTCATTATCTTTTCATCTTACTTTATAATCTTGGTAACTTGGTGAGTATCACATAAAGGGACGTCTCCCTAAAAACATACAGAAAGACGGCCACAACATAAGTGACACTTTCGGTGCCCACATTTTATCAGAAAGGCGGCCAGAACATAGGTGACACTTTCAGTGCCCACATACTTGCCAATTCAGGAATCATCTTTCACTTTACTTTATCATGTTTTATTTCTTTTCACATATCATAATTACATTACATCATTGTAATCGTAAACATAAAACATAATTAAAATCATAATATTATCATACTCATATTTTCATAAACATCAAAGTCATTTCATTTCATCGAAAATCATCATATTCATAAAACCTTTCATATCCCACAATCCATACATCAACAACATAGTGTAAAATACCATAAAACATCATTAGAAAGGGATTGTACGTGGGTGTAAGCAGTAGACGTTACCTAGTATCATAGTCATGTTTTCTTGAGAGCCGGGGGAGGCCTGTAATATTCCTTCTTTTAATCTAATAAAGAATTGAATAATGAAATTTATTACTTTTTAATTAGACGTTGCGGTTTTCTTAAACATTCCTTCATTAGGTCGTGAGATTACCAATTAAATAATTTAAGACCTTCAAGTTATACTTAAGCATAATCAATCTTAGTTTTATCTTATAGTTTATACCATTATTATCCAGCAACTCATTATTTCCTAAATAAGCTTATGTGTGGTTATCACTAAACTTGAATTATTATTATCATTAATCTAATGACCACTAATATAGTATAATACTTATTAACTAAATATAAAGTCATTTTTACAAACTAAAGTGTTCCTAGTATTCAATTATAAAATTCAGATTATATGAACTAAGAGTTAATTAATTTAACATAACATTTTCAACTAATCTTCAACATAATTATCAACCCAACTAGTTAAAGGTTTAATCTAAACCAAGTGATTTAATTAAATCCAGCAAAACAATCACTTAAGCCCAATAAGTAGATGCAACAAAATTAACTTAGGTGACTTAACTAAGTAAATCAGATTATAAGCCCGAAATTATGTTTAACTTAATAAACTAAACTAACATGGCTTAACAAAGTACTAAAACAACTTTAGTTTAACTCCATTAGCCCATTAATTATCAAGTAGCTCAACTAACATTATAAAAATCATATTTGAGCCCAAATAGTATACATGCAACAATTGAATTAAGTTGGTTTGACTAATGTAAATTAGTTTTTAGACCCAACTTAGATTAATTAACAATAGGGTAATAAGTGGGCTTGTATTATAATACTTAAAATCAGTTTTAGATGGAAAAATGAGGAGAGGTGGTATACCTCTGGTCACTTGGAGCAGGGACGAAACCAAATAGAGCAGAAGCCTTGGTAGGCTCCGGCGAGCGGTGCAGGCGACAACACGGGAGGTCTGCGTCGGAAACAGACCAGCTTCGGCGTTGATCTTTGGAACTCCAGCAACGGTGGAAGGCAGGAGCAGCAACATCGAACGAAGCAGAGGAGTGAGCGAAGTAAAGAGGAGAAAGAGAAAGAGCAGCGACGGACTGCAGGTGCGGCGCTGGTCGCCAACGAGAGACTGACGTGATTTGGTCGGTCAGAGGGTGGTGGCGCGCAGAAGGTGGTGCGCATAGTGGTGGTGACGAGAAGAGGAGGAGTGAAAGGAGAAGAATTTTGTGATTTTTTTTTGTGGTTTGAGTTTGTGATTCAAAACCTGCTAGTTCCTCTGTGTATTTATAGACAGATTTCTGGAGACAAAAATGGTGGTGATAAATGGTGGTTCACCATAGGGGTGGTTAGTGTAGGGAACAAAGAGGGAAGTAGGGTGAGGTGGTGGTCGATTAACCGTGGGTGTGGGAGGGGTTTCCTCCTTTTTTTTTTCTTTTGTTGATTTCCTTTTTGTTGTAATATAAGTTACTAACTTAGTTGTTATTAGTAATCCTACTCCTCATTTACAATATTTCTTAGAATTAGTAAGTCTATTTTGATAATAAATATTCATAGATAAGCTTATTTAGCTAATTATTACTAATCAATATTTTATCTTTCATATTTACTTAATTAAACGAGTTTAAAATTTCGGGATATTACAGGTAGGGGAATGGATGATGAGGAGATGCAGGCGTTAGAGGCTAGAGTGAGCGAAAGAGTTAGAGAACAGACAATGAAGAGATGAACTCGAAGATAGCTGCATTAGTTCAAGAAAGGTTCATGGCTTTTTCGGCGCAATTAGATATTCAAGTACCAAATCAAATAAGGGAAGATCCTCACACTCCAACCGCTCCTAGTAGTTGTCATTCGGGGGGCAATGGTCCATTTGTGAACTTGCAGGTATATATTTGTTTTATATATCTTCTAAGATTATGATATTATGCTTATAAAAACACTTAATTAATGACATTGTGCTCTCATTGGATGATAAGTGTCATGTTTCATGTCGTTTGGCGTTAGCCGATATCTCGGGACCGATCATTGTAGCTGAGGGTAATGTTCATCCACAAAAGGATTCATCATCACATCCTACCGCCGTGAAAGTGTGTGTTGATGATTTTTTTGCGAAGTATGCAGATGCTCCAGTTCCACTACCTACTCTATTCATCATGAAACTCAGTCAAGCTGAGGGTTCATGCATAGAATAGCCGAAAGAGTTGGTATTTTTAGTCTCAGATAATCAGTAACTTATGCTTAGTATTTTGATTTATATAATAAGAATTCTAAATGTATATACTAGGAAATATTCATTTATATATACCAAGTAATCTTTATTTTATATATAATATGAATTAAAAAGAAGTTGAATTGAATTAGGAACATATACCTAAAGAAGGTGTGATGAACAAGAATAAAAAAAAGAGTTGATAATGATCCTTGCACCGATGAGTCCGCCCATAGACACATAGATCCTTTTTTTGAGTTGTCAGTGGAGGATATGCTTGATATTGTCAAGGATATGCATCGAATATTGTGCAAAAAACCCGCAGATGAGCCTTTTACTATGGAAGTTAGTAAGGGTACCGTCTTCGACTATGATAGTGACCAGATGATCATTCTCTCGCAACAAGATGTTTTTCAATTTCTCACAAGAGAATGGATTAATGTATCCATTTTGCAAGTATTTATGATGTGAGATTTCTCAAACTCTAAACTAATTAAAATTGATATTTATTTTTATTATTGTTTCTCCTAACTATAAGTATTTGGAGTGTAGGTACTTGGCAAATGAGATTGAGGAGCATGGAGATGCAAATATTGGTTTCATGTGTCCAAGTATGATTTTGGAGACCATGATACGCAATCAACCAGATGTCGTGATCAACTACGTGGCAAATTCAATGAAAGCGAATCGACAAATGCGTTACATCATATGTCCGTACATTGAAAAGTATGTTAGTTAAACTAATCTTTACTTTATTTTATCTTTATAAACTTTAAGTTATATAAATGAACATCACATTTTGTTTTATGCCTTAGGGAACATTGGATTGTTCTTCATTTGTGTATCCAAAAAAATGGTATATATATCTGATTCGCTTCGGAGAGATAGATCCTTAGCTATCAAGATACCGCTGAATATGTAAGTTAATAATTGTTATATATACATGTTAATAAAATTACATGTATTTTATGATGTTTTAAATAATTTATAAACGCTTGTAGTAATTCTTTTATTGTTACAAATTTTTTGTAGTTAGTGCATATACAAAATTCACCCGCCTTGAAGGATCCAAAAAAGGAACTAAATTGTCTTGGATAACTATGCGGGTAAAGCTCTTATGGTTTTGTATTTGATATACATTTTATAATTCTATTTAGTATTTTTTTTCGATTCTAATATATATCTTACATTTGGTGTAGTGTGCTCAACAAACGGGAGGGGATAAATGCGACTATTTCGTGATGAGATACATGCTTCTAATCATCTGCTTTCACAACAAGAATGTCACTCGGACGCTAATTAGCATCCGTCTTAAGACTCGGACGCTAATGTCCAAGTATCAGATGGTAATTCCATCCCTGCTAATTCCAATATTCATGTACTTCTATTTTGTTTTTTATGACCTTAAAAGTCTGCTAATGTCAGATACTTTGTTCAGACAACATTTATTTTGTTTGATTTTTTTATTTTTTGTTAATATTAGTAATTGATTTTTTTCAATCTTTCAATAATATTAAGTAACTAATTTATTTAATAAATAACCAACAATAGTGTTATTTGTCTTAATCCAACAGATTTTAAAGGAAAAAGTAATTATTATTAATCACAATAAGAGTAATAACAACAATTATTAATACAGTTTTAAATCAATTACAAAAATTACAATATAAATAGAAATAAACATCAAAATTTGTGATAAATTACAGAATTAATTTAATCAATAAAGTAACTGAAAAATCTCTCTTCAATCTTTGCTTCTTCCATCTTTCCAATCTGGTAAAAAAAAAAGAAACAGTGTCATAAATCTTATACTGTACATAAATCAAAAATAAAAATAAAAATCATATACAAAAACATTCAAAAATAAAAAAGCATTCAGAAATAAAAAATATAATAAATCACAAAAAAAAATCATATACTTGTGTAAATCATACAAAAATCATAAATCATACAAAAATCATAAATCAAAAATAATAATAAAAAAAATCATACTAGCACATTCCACCCGACCAACCCAAACCCCGCAAGGCCGCAACCCTAACCAGCTACCCCCGAAACCCATAACCCAGATCCCCGAACCCATACCCCGAGCAAATAACCCATATCCCCATAACCACCATCCTATAACCCTGAAAACCATACCTCGAAAGCCAAACCCGTAACCCTCAACGAACCCCTCAAAAAAACCCCACCAAATACCCACCAAAAGCCCAGCCCAGCACAACCCCAGTCCCTTTACCCTAACCGCCGACACCCCAAAATCGCGAAACCCTAGCCGCCGCAACCAAAAAAAACCCCAACCCTACCCGGTCAAAATCGGAATACCCAAAAACAAACGAAATGAAAGAACTTATAGATCTAAAAACCTAAATTTTACCCACGAAAATGAAAACCAAAACCCACAAAGATGAAAATCAAAACCCATAAAGCCGAAAATTAAAACCAAGAAAAATGAAAATAACTAGAAAAACGAAAATCACCTAGCGTTTGGGTTTAAAGGATGAGTTTGAGAAGCGTTTCAGAGAGTTTGGGGTCAGAAGATTGAAGAGAGAGAGAGAGTTGAAACTTAGAATTTAGAGAATGAGAGAGAGAGAGAGAGAGAAGGCCTGAAGCGGCATTTTAGAATTTAGAGAATTAGAGAGAGAGAGAGAGAGAGAGAGAGAGAGAGAGAGAGAGGCGAAGGGTGAGGCGAGAAGAGTGAGGGAAAAAGAGGCCTGAAGCGCGTTTGAGGAACAGAGAGAGTGACAAGGGAAATAAATATACACTTGTTTGTTTGAACAGATTTGATGACCTTTTACCGTCCGTTTTAGCGGACGGTAAAAATAAAAAAGCGGACGGTAAATGTTTAATATATATTTTTTAAATTTTAATGCTTTTACCGTCTGTATATTAGACGGTAAACTTAAGGAGCAGACGGTAATTAGTATCTGTTAACATAGGCAGACGGTAAATTAGTAAAAATGGACGGTATTTACCGTAGGACAGCCAGCGGACGGTAAATTCGATTTTACCCTTTGTTTTTTAGGCGGACGTTAAAATTCAGACGCTAAAAGCGCGGAAACTAACTTGTTAGTGTTTTAGTAGGTTGAACATTCGGTGAATTTGGTTGAATTGGTTGATTGCAACATTGGTTGATTGCAACATTGGTTGATTACAACATTGGTTGCTTGTTTGAGATGTATTGAATCAGGTTTTGTTTATATATATAAATTTTCCCAACGATTTATAGGGTTGTCCAAATTACAAAGGAGACTTTGTCGAATTTTTCGCTCACAATTATTAGTATAAATGTTCGTTTAGTTTTAAATCATAAAGTTTAGATATATGGAAAAAAAACTAACAAAACAAGATGGAAAAAAAAAAAAAGAAAAACACACATCTGCGACGCAGATGTTTCATGTTTGCGTCGCACATAGAACAAGGTGCGATGCAGATGGCGCTATTGGTGCCCTTGGGAGATCCATTTGCGTCGCACCTTGTGCCATATGCGACGCAAATGACCAAGCTGCTAGTTGTAACACCCCAAAAATTTACTCCGAATTTTTCGCGTTTATTTCGTAGTGTTTAATTACCTCCGTTAGTGTTTCACTGTTTTAATCAATAAAATTTTTATCTTGATTTGAAAATTCATAAAAATTATAATTTTATTTCATTAACATGTTGGATTTATTTTCCTAATTTTTAAATAATTTTGTGAAATTTATTTCAATATTCATATTTTATTTGAATTTAAAATCGGTTTTGGAGAAAAATTAGGAAATCGGTAAAAATAATTTTAATTAATTTATAAATTTTAAAGCTCATTTCAAAGTTACTAAAATCAGTCTGTTATAGTGTTAACCTATTTTCGGATTTTCTAAGGCATTTATAAGCTTATTTGACTATTTGACTAACTTTAAGGTTTCTAATCTTTAAAAATATTAAAGTTGGTCCAAAAGTATTGAGATTTTTATGGGAAGTAAATTCTGATATTAGAGGAAGCTTCCAAGAATTTTCACTCCCTTGCCAACCCAGTTACTCCATCCTCCAACTACCTTGACTTCTTGACTTTTTTTTTCTTATTTACCTAAAGTTTTGGAGCAAATAACTTTTTACCCAAGATTTTTTCATCCTTAACTGAAGAGTAAGCTTCTCCCTTACTATATATGTCATTTTCCTACTCCATAAAAATTTTGAGTAATTTTTGAGCTTTAGAAAATTATTTATAGCATTTTCAAGTTGTTTTTGATTAAATTCCTAATTTCTACTATTATTTTCTACTTCAAATTCTAACACCTATTTCTTCCTTGAATATTTTTAGAAGGTGATACTTTTGATTGAGAGCTTGTGGAAGAGGAAGGATCTTAGCTCGTGTTCTCTTATTATCTGCATTCTATTTTCCACTATAATTTAGGTAACTAGGTTTAATCCTAGTTTAATTTCGATTAATAAGTTAATTAATATATATTATAGTATAAATAGTTATAATAATATTTGAGATGGATTATGTGAATTTACGTGAATTATATATAAATTTTTCGGATTTATGTGAATTTAATTGTTAATTATGATTTTCGATTTACCTATGTGTATTTAAGTGCGTGTATAATATATATTTACTGATTTTATATGTACATATCTTGATAAAATGATATATTTAATATTTATATGAACTCATGCATGTTATTAACTTGTTGGTGTGATTTAATTTAAATTTTAAAAAATTATTTTGTTAATTGTGCAATTATATCAGTAGTATTTTAGTGTTTTAGAATACGTTTAAATTTCAAAATTTATTTTTATACTCATGAAAATTATTTAAGATATTTTATTTTATATTTAAATCCTTATTTTTATGGTCGTGATTAACCTACTTGAATTATTGTATGAATTTGTTTAATTATTATTATTTATGATTAGTAAATTGTTTAATTCAAAAATCTATTAATTTAAAATTTATCTTTTTGAAACAAAATGAACTTGTTAAAATTCTATTAATATTAAGGTATTTCGTAACTAATATCCCTAATGTTAATTTTGGATTATTATTAATTTATTTTTGTGATTTAAATTCGAAATTATTATTTAATGAAAACCTAATTACCGAAACTAGTTATGTATTTTCAGAATAATTACATCAACTTTTAACTAAATTTTGATTTGTTTATTATTATTGTTACTTAATTTATTAAGTTTGTTTTACTAAAAAGAATTTAATCAAACTCGATTTTTCAGATTTAATTATTAATACGTGTAATTTAAGAATTTATAAGTTGATATTAAGTTGGATTGGGTGATTCCATCAACTTTTATGTCAATTTGACAAGTTGTGTATTTTTGGTTTAAAATATTGTTTATGTTGATATTAAGTTGAATTGGGTGATTCCATCAACTTGTATGTCAATTTGACAAGTGTATGTATTTTTGGATTAAAATATTATTTGAGTTGATATTAAGTTGAATTGGGTGATTCCATCAACTTTTATGTCGATCTGACAAGTTTTTGTGATGATTATAAAACTTCATTTTTATACTAAATAAAATGATTTGAAATTGTTCGATCTAAAAATGATGCTGTTAACAATCTCATGTTTACTACTACTTTAATTATGTTATGATCTTAATGTTGAATTATTTTTTTACCTTGTACTGTGATGGATACAAAGTGTTGTTGAGATGATTTTTACTTTTTATGTGTTGGGTACAAAGTATTGTATTGAGATAATTTTAGCTTTGCACTGAGCTGGGTGCAAAGAGATGTTGTGAGATCACGTTTACTATTATACTACGCTGGGTACATAGAGATATTTTTGAAATGATATTTTATTGAGTCATTACCTTTGTACTGAGCTGGGTACATTGGTTTGTTTTGTCGAGGAAGAGAAATCCTATGGGGATGAGCTGGGTCCCTTGGTATGAACTGTCATTTTGTGCTGAGCTGGGTACATATAGTTACTTTAAGTGTTGAGCTGGGTACGTAAGTCCGCTTTGATATTAGTCGTCGTCCAGTGTTAGGTTGTACTGAGTTGGGTACGACACACAAAGCTGGGTGCGTTGAAACTAGCACTATGAGTTATGGCTCTTTCTTAGACATAGGATATCGTATTCTGAGCTGGGTGTGCGTCCTAATACTTCTATCATCTAGGAACCGTGGGTGGTTGTATGCTGAGCTGGGTGTACATCTATCCACTTGCGTTCAGTTCTCCCCTCGATGTTGATTGTTGTGATGTTGTGTTTGAATGATTATTTGGGAGAGGTATTTGGATTTGGAAATTGAGCTTATTTTGATTTAAATGGTTATTTTGAGTATATTATTATTTTTAACGAAGAACTATGATCATTGGTGATGTTATGGATGTTTGTGATGCTTTGTGGTTACTATAATCGATGTTGATTCCCGTAATTAGCTTATTTGATCTTGTTTAACCTAGGAGGACTACTAGTTGCTCCCCACTGACTGTGGACCTCAATATATATTTTGCAGGTGAAGAAAGCTAATGATTCGGGTGGTTAACGGGCTAGAGTGAGAGATAGGAATTATGATATTTTGTTATCATGCTCTACTTTATGATTTTCGGAATTGCGTCATTTTGATAACTTGGGTTGTAAAGAGGTTTATAACCTCACTTTGGATGATATTGGAGAATTAACCTTTAGTTATGATAATTAGACAACCTTTTATTATGGTTAGAAAGTAATACTCCGATAGACAGTATTTCCGCTACTGTCTAATGATCATTAAATTAAGCATATTTTAGAAATTATCTTTTAAAATATTGGAGATGTTACAGTTGGTATCTGAGCAAAACGTTCCAAAAACTCTCTCTAGAGTTGCTACAAGTTTCCCGTGAAATTTGTAGTTTTAAAACATTGTTTTTGCTTAGCTTAGGCTTCAAGACGAGTGCTTTAGAGTGGGTTACTTGGGTAGGAAGAAAGCTACTATGGCATTGGGATATATGTCCTCTCAAATTTATATGACTTATGTGCTATGTGTTTACTTGTGTGCTAAATATTTATTTGGTGGTAATTATTTAACAACCCACTAAGGGCTCATGACGTATTCCATGTGTCGCAATTGCGAAAGTATCGTAGTGATCCTTCCCATGTGATCCTCGTTGAGTCAATCATTGTTGATCGGAACGTGACTTATGAAGAGCGACCTATCCTTATTCTTGACCGTCAGAACCGAGTATAGGAAAAAAAAAAGTGGTCCCGTTGGTAAAAGTGCTTTGGAGAAATCAAAAGTTCGAAGAGGCCACTTGGGAGACTGAAGAATCGATGAAGCAAAAATACCCCGAGTTGTTTACCTCATGTTCTTAGCCTTGTTTCTAAGTTTCGAGGACGAAACTTTCTTAAGGGAGAGTGATTGTAACACCCCAAAAATTTACTCCGAATTTTTCGCGTTTATTTCGTAGTGTTTAATTAGCTTCGTTAGCGCTCACTGTTTTAATCAATAAAATTTTTATCTTGATTTGAAATTCATAAAAATTATATTTTTATTTCAATAACATGTATTTATTTTCCTAATTTTTAAATAATTTTTGTAAAAATTTATTTTCAATATTCATTTTTTATTTGAATTTAAAATCGGTTTTGGAGAAAAATTAGGAAATAGGTAAAAATAATTTCAATTAATTAGTTCATTAATTTTAAAACTCATTTCAAATTTATTAAAATCAGTTTGTCGTAGTGTTAACTTATTTTCGAATTTTCTAAGGCATTTATAAGCTTATTAGACTATTTGACTAACTTTAAGGTTTTAATTTTTAAAAATAGTAAACTTGGTCCAAAAGTCTTTAGATTTTTATGGGAATTAAATTCTGATGTTAGAGGAAGCTTCCAAGCATTTTCACCCCCTTGCCAACCCAATTACTCCATGCTCCAACTACCTTGACTTCTTGACTTTTTTTTTTCTTATTTACCTAAAGTTTTAGAGCAGATAACTTTTAACCCAAGATTTTTTCATCCTGAAAATGAAGAGTAAGCTTATCCCTTACTTTCTATGTCATTTCCGTACTCCACAAAAATTTTGAGTAATCTTTGAGCTTTAGAAAATTATTTATAGCATTTTCAAGTTATTTTTAATTATATTCCTAATTTCTTCTATTAATTTCTACTTCAAATTCTAAAACCTATTTCATCCTTGAATATTTTTAGAAGGTGATACTTTTGATTTAGACCTCGTGGAAGAGGAAGGATCTTAGCTCGTGTTCTCTTATTATCTCCATTCTATTTTCCACTATAATTTAGGTAACTAGCTTTAATCCTAGTTTAATTTCGATTAATAAGTTAATTATAGTTAATTAATATATATTATAGTATAAATAGTTATAATAATATTTGAGATGGATTATGTGAATTTACGTGAATTATATATAAATTTTCGGATTTATGTGAATTTAATTGTTAATTATGACTTTCAATTTACATATGTGTATTTAAGTGCGTGTATAATATATATTTACTGATTTTATATGTATAAATCTTGATAAAATAATATATTTAATATTTTTATGAACTCATACTCCCTCCATTTCCTAAAGATCTTCCTTGTTACTGTTACTACAAATACCAATGAGAATCAATTTGTGTGGGGTGTGGGGTGGGTAAAGTAGGAGAAAGAAAGAGGTTAAGAAAAATAAACAAATAAAAAGGGGTTAAAGTAGGAGAGAGAAAGGGAGTAAAATTGAATCAATAATGTAATGGTGGACCATATGATAGGGACATGAGAGGGTAAAAAGGGAAGAAAGAATTCCAAATAAGGAAAAAAGTAAAAGAGGGAAGATATTTTGCCTACGCACTTAAACGGAAAGAGGGAAGATCTTTAGGAAACGGAGGGAGTACATGTTATTAACTTGTTAGTGTGATTTAATTTAAATTTTGGAAACTTATTTTGTTAATTGTGCAATTATATCAGATACTAACTCCGTTTTCTAAAGATCTTCCTTGTTACTGTTCCTACATATAACAAGGAAGATCCATTGTGTGGGGTATGGGGTGGGTAAAGTAGGAGAGACAAAGGGGTTAAGATAAATAAACAAATAAAAAAGGGTTAAAGTAGGAGAGAGAAAGGGAGTAAAATTGAATTAATAATGTAATGATGGACCATATGATAGGAACATGAGAGGGTAAAAAGGAGAAAAAAAAATCCAAATGAAGAATAAAGTAAAAAATGGAAGATCTTTTGAAAACGCACTTAAACGGAAAGAGGGAAGATCTTTAGGCAGTAGTATTTTAGTGTTTTAGGATACGTTTAAATTTCAAAATTTATTTTTATATTCATGAAAATTATTTAAGATATTTCATTTTATATTTAAATCCTCATTTTAATGGTCGTGATTAACCTACTTGAATTATTGTATGAATTTGCTAAATTATTATCTTTTTTGATTAGTAAATTGTTTAATTCAAAAATCTATTAATTTAAAATTTATCTTTTTGAAACAAAATGAACTTGTTAAAATTCTATTAATATTAAGGTATTTCGTGAATAATATCCCTAATATTAATTTTAGATTATTATTAATTTATTATTGTGATTTGAATTCAAAATTATTGTTTAATTAAAACCTAATTACCGAAACTAGTTATGTATTTTCAGAATAACTACAACAACTTTTAACTAAATTTTGATTTGTTTATTATTATTTTTACTTAATTTATTAAGTTTGTTTTACTAAAAAGAATTTAATCAAACTCGGTTTTTCAAATTTTATTAATAATACGTGTAATTTAAGAATTTATAAGTTGATATTAAGTTGGATTGGGTAATCCCATCATCTTTTATGTCAATTTGACAAGTTGTGTATTTTTGGTTTAAAATATTGTTTATGTTGATATTAAGTTGAATTGGGTGATTCCATCAACTTGTATGTCAATTTCACAAGTGTTCGTATTTTTGGATTAAAATATTATTTGAGTTGATATTAAGTTGAATTGGATGATTCCATCAACTTTTATGTCGATCTGACAAGTTTTTGTGATGATTATAAAACTTCATTTTTATACTAAATAAAATGATTTGAAATTGTTCGATCTAAAAATGATGTTGTTAACAATCTCATGTTTACTACTACTTTAATTATGTTATGATCTTAATGTTGAATTATTTTTTTACCTTGTACTGTGATGGATACAAAGTGTTGTTGAGATGATTTTTACTTTTTATGTGTTGGGTACAAAGTATTGTATTGAGATAATTTTAGCTTTGCACTGAGCTGGGTGCAAAGAGATGTTGTGAGATCACGTTTACTATTATACTACGCTGGGTACATAGAGATATTTTTGAAATGATATTTTATTGAGTCATTACCTTTGTACTGAGCTGGGTACATTGGTTTGTTTTGTCGAGGAAGAGAAATCCTATGGGGATGAGCTGGGTCCCTTGGTATGAACTGTCACTTTTGTGCTGAGCTGGGTACATATAGTTACTTTAAGTGTTGAGCTGGGTACGTAAGTCCGCTTTGATATTAGTCGTCGTCCAGTGTTAGGTTGTACTGAGTTGGGTACGACACACAAAGCTGGGTGCGTTGAAACTAGCACTATGAGTTATGGCTCTTTCTTAGACATAGGATATCGTATTCTGAGCTGGGTGTGCGTCCTAATACTTCTATCATCTAGGAACCGTGGGTGGTTGTATGCTGAGCTGGGTGTACATCTATCCACTTGCGTTCAGTTCTCCCCTCGATGTTGATTGTTGTGATGTTGTGTTTGAATGATTATTTGGGAGAGGTATTTGGATTTGAAAACCGAGTTTATTTTGATTTAAATGGTTATTTTGAGTATATTATTATTTTTAACGAAGAACTATGATTATTGGTGATGTTATCGATGTTTGTGATGATTTGTGGTTACTATAATCGGTGTTGATTCCCGTAATTAGCTAATTTGATCTTGTTTAACCTGGGAGGACTACTAGTTGCTCCCCACTGACTGTGAACCCCGATATATATATTTTGCAGGTGAAGAAAGCTAATGATTCGGGTGGTTAACGCGCTAGAGTGAGAGATAGGAATTATGATATTTTGTTATCATGCTCTACTTTATGACTTTCGGAATTGCGTCATTTTGATAACTTGGGTTGTAAAGAGGTTTATAACCTCACTTTGGATGATATTTGGAGAATTAACCTTTAGTTATGATAATTAGACAACCTTTTATTATGGTTAGAAAGTAATACTCCGATAGACAGTATTTCCGCTACTGTCTAATGATCATTAGTGCCCTTGGGAGAGTTATTTGTGTCGCACATAGCACAAGGTGCGACACAAATGACTCTCTCCTGGTTTGTGTACTTGAGAGTCATTTGCGTTGCACCTTGTCCTCTGTCTGATGCATATAGCTAAAAGATTTGCGTCGTTTCCATGTTTGATGCAAATCATTTATTGGTCATTTGCGTCGAGACCTATGTCGTCGGACCTATGTTCGACGCAAATAGGGGTACCACGTCCGACGCAAATCGTCCTTTCTCTACTAGTGTTCCAAATTATTTTTCGTAACCTTATCTTAATTTTTATGAACTTTTTGTAACTTCTCTCAATTTAATCTGAAATTTTTCTTTTTTTTCTTGATTTTTTCCTTATTATTATGATTTTTTATTAGCTTCAAAATTTTTTAGAAAATACTCCCTCCGTTTCCTAAAGATCTTGCCACTTACTGTTCCTACAGATACCAAGGAAAATCAAGTTGTGTGGGGCATGGTGTGAGTAAAGTAGGAGAGAGAAAGGGGTTAAGATAAATAAACAAATAAAAAGGGGTTAAAGTAGGAGAGAGAAAGGGAGTAAAATTGAATAAATAATGTAATGGTGGACCATATGATAGTGACATGAGAGGGTAAATAGGGAAATTTGTTTTGCCAAATAAGGAATAAAGCAAAAGAGGGAAGATCTTTTGGAAACACCCTTAAACGGAAAGAGGGAAGATCTTTAGGAAACGGAGGGAGTAAGTCAAAGAGAATAAATCCTAATCTTCTTCATCTTGCTTATTTTATCCTTTTCCCTTTTACTATTGTTGTTTTGCCAAAATAAAGATAATATTGATGGGCAAACTCCTAAATATTTGTGAGATATCTAGCATTTAAGTTTTAGGATAGTACATAATATGTAATACATATGAATTGGGAATCTTTGTTACTAGGAAAAAAAGCTTATGAGTTAATTGGATTTGAAGACAGGTTTGGTTTTAGATTTAGATCATATTCATAAAGTTGAACGTATTTATTTTCGACTAGCTTTTTCTTTTATGTTTTTACTTTATGGGTTTTGGTTTACTTTGAAGTGCTCAAGTCTCTTGAATGTGATTATATTTGGTTTTCAATAACAATAAACATTTTGGATTAGAATGAAAAGTTTACATGTGAAAGAAAAGAAAATTGGATTCTTCCTTTTTATCTTTGATGTTTTTTGTCTTTGGGGATTTTGCTTCTTATTTTGCATTACACTCTCTATAAATATAGAGCGTTGCACACTTCTAAATTGTATATTAGAGAAAGTCACAATAGATGAGTATAACAAGTATTGCAATTGAATATATTTGAAATGTTGATGCCTTTCATTATATAGACATACCAATCAATTGTTTAGTGAGACGCGTCTTAATATAGGTTGAGATATATCTTGGGAGTAGAAGATGTAAGAGCATGACGAAGAAAAAATGTAACTCAAGTGGATTGATAAATTAAATGATTTTAATGTAATGATAAAAAATTTGGTTATTTCTCACTTTCCTGATTAATATCTCTATGATATTGGTCTTGTTTTACCTATGAGGATTACATTCATCTATAATTATCATATAATGTGTTATTTGTATAGGTGTACATGATTTTTTCCACTAATAAAATACTAGTTATTGGACCACAACTTGTATGGATTTAATTATTGCCTTGGTTATTAAAATCGTGACCATTAGGTTTGTACTTTTGCTCTTTTATTTCCATTGGCCAAACATATTGTTGATAGATAATTTTGTCCCCCTAATTTAGTATTCAATGATGAATGAAGTATATCATTGTACTACTTGGTTCGGACTGAAGAGGAGCCATCAAAATCGGTACCCAAAATCCTTTTTGAATCAAAATATGTTTTTAATTTTGTTTAAAATAATATAAAATTTCCAGGTCCAATTAATTATTCTTAATAATTAATTAATTTTAAAATAAAATATATTAACGAATTATTTACATAAAATATATTTTATGATTTAAATACGTTATTCTTGATAACTTTTAATAAAAGATAAGTCAAAATGGTTATTCAAGATAAAAAGTAAACTTCGGAAAAAAAAAAGCAGAAATGTGCTGCACGCAAGGACAATGCGCTCGGCACGCGACGCGTGACATGGATGTGCTAAGTGCACCGAGACTGTGCAGAGCGCAAAGTTCTTTTTTATCTGCATCAACTTCTATTTTCCGAATTCTAATCATTAAAAATATCCCGTTTTGACCCGTACTTTCTAACGGACTTGTCATATATACTTCAACATATCTAAATACTTACAATTAAACATCAAACCTCAAAAAAATTCTCTCAAACGCATTCAAACTATTCAAAAAAATTTAACCAAGAATAATATTAATTCTTCTTCCTCCATTGAATCTTCATTTAAGAACTCACTTTTGAAGGCTAAAAGATTGATTCCTCCGACATCCGTACGATTAGATCTAGGAGACAAGGTATAACTCCCGATGGTCCATAATATTTCAATTCCAATTTAATTTCTTAAAGTTACTAACAAGTTTTTCATCATGTACATCTAAAATAATTCATGATTCTTGTATATTCTAATCTCTTATTTATATAACATTTTTCTATTATATTGCATGCATGCATATGTGTTTAATGCTTTTATCACTTCATATGTTTATTTTTTTTTAATTAAAGACCAAAATAAATGTTCTAACATTAACACTAGTAGGAAAAATCTTATCTGTCACTTACTAACAAATGCGGTTTTACAAAACCGCATCAGAAAATCAATTAAAAAATGGGAAGGAAAGTTGGGAGGAAAATTTGACGCGCTCCTCTTGTGGACCACATCAGATTAAAAAACTGATGGAGTTTTCTTGTAATCTAATGCGGTTTCTAGGACCGCATCAGATTTTCTTATAATCTAGGAAATAAATTAGGCCTTAGAAACACGCGGCCCAGCTTTGTCGTCAACTATCTTCTCTCAATCGGGCCGGACTCCCTCATCTCTCTCACCTCTCCACTTAAAACCTGCCTAGCTACCTCATCTAACCCTAACACCCTGCATTTCACACGCCTCGCTCTCTCTCCCCCTCCATTTCACGCTTCTCTCTCATTAACCCTAACACCCTCCATTTCACACGCCTCTCTCTCTCCCTCCATTTCACGCCCCTCTCTCTCAATCTTCCATCTTTCTTCTATCTCCGCCTCACCTAATCGCCCGTATTCGTTGCTGCATCATTCATTTGAAGCGACGAAGACCAGATCTACTCCAATCTCCAAATTTTTTTTTATATTTGGGCTCCAATCGAAGATGAATCCTCATTGTTGTCTTCACGAATCGAAGACGAATCAAAGGCGGCTCGACAATGTCTGGTTTCGGTCATTTTTATTTTCGTTCATTATCGTCTTTGAATTTTTTCGTTCATTTTCGGTCATTGTCGTCTTCGTTCATTCTCGTCTAGTAATTTTCGTTCATTTCCTGTAATTTATATTTTTAGTTAGATCTAGTTCGTTTTTTTTGTAATTTTCGTTCAGTTTATGTAATTTACGTTATTTAGGTAGATTTAGTTTTTTTATGTTCGTTCATTTTCATTTTCGGTTCTGAAGTAATTTTTTTTCGTTTTTTTTTTATTTTGGTTTTTCCATTGTTGAACTGGAAACTTTGGTATGTATATGTATATGTATATGTATATGTATATGTATATGTATATGTATATGTATATTACATATATATATATATATATGTATATATATATATATATACAATATATATATAATTATATATATGTATATATATGTATATATATATATATGTATATTATAATATATATATATGTATATATATATATATTATATATGTATATATATATATATATATAGGGGTGGGATCCGCTGAAAACAACTCTTAATCTGAAAACTGAAAACAAGGGTAACTTTTAACTCCTTTAGGGTAACTTTTAACACTTTTAGGGTAACTTTTACCAATTTTGGGGTAACTTTATTATATTAAGAGTAGTTCTATATATTTCAAGGATAACTTTATTTATTATAAGAGTAAATTTTACCATTTTTAGGGTAACTTTTACCATTTTTAGGGTAACTTTTGGTTAATTAACCCAAAACACATGAGCACCACCGTCCAAAACAAACAACACCGTCGCGAAGTTCTCCAGATCCGATCATGAACGAGCAAACAAAACCCAGAGGAGGAGGATAACTCGCGTCCTCGCCAGTATATCACGTCGCCCCTTAAAAAACCTCGTGATTGGCGCGGTTAACTTGAAAACCTCGATTTTACACTAACAAGAACAGCAGTAGGATCAACCGCAAGAGTAATAGTAGATGTAGTCATTTTGAAATTTAGACTCAAGAAATACAGATTCAATAAACAATAGATTTCAGATGAAACCTCAAGAAAACTCGATCAATTTCAGAATAAAATCTCAATTGATTTTACTTCCAGAAGAACTAGAACAAGAATTTCAGCAAATTCTTCAAGAAAATGAACTTCCAGATGAAGTAGAAAAAGAATTTCAACAAATTCTTCAAGAACATTAACTTCCAACTTCTAAACAATATATACGAAAATTAACTTCCAAAAAAACAGAAAAATTGCTTTTTCAAACAATATATAACAAAAATTTAGTATATCTTGCAAAAATTCATATGAATATACGAAATTCTTTTCTAGATCTAACAAAAAGTTCACAAAAAAATTTCGAACCACCATATCTAGAGATTATAAAAACTAAAACTCAAAGAAAAAATATTGTAAGCAAAAATAAACTAAACGTAAAACCAAAAAATAATTAAAAGCTTACAGGAATTATAAATTGAGGATGAAAAATGTTGCAAACAAGAAGAAGATTCAACTTAGAGGGGAGAAAAAGTGACGTTCCAGAAGAGAAAGGAAGGAGAAAGGAGAGAGGAGAGAGGAGAGAGAGTTTTTGGTAGAAAAAAATGGGTTTCAAATGACGTTCCAAAGGAGAGAGGAATGAGAGAGGAGAGAGAAAATTTTTGGTAGAAAAAAATGGGTTTCAAATGAACCGCACATGATAGTCAGTTTAAATTAATTGATTTATGTTCGCACGATGAAAGATCGACGGCAGAGATTCATTGTTTTCAGTTTTCAGCCTAAAGATGGTTTTCACGAGATCTCATTCATATATATATATATATATACATACATATATATATATATACATATATATATATATACATATATATATATATACATATATATATATATATACATATATATATATATATATATATAGGAATATATATATATATAGGAATAGGATCTTGTGAAAACCACTCCTAAGCTGAAAACTGAAAACATCCAATCTTGACCGTCCATCTGTAATCGGATGAATGATAATAAATGCTGATAATGAATGGTGAGGATCCATTCTCTCTCCTACTCCCTCCCACACGAAATTCTCTCTCATCCTCTTCTCTTCCACGCAATTCTCTATCTTCCTCCTCTCTCACTGGTTTTTCTCTCTCATCCTATTTTCTCTGGAGCTCGATTCTCTCATGGTCTACTGTTTCTCTCTCAACGGCGTTTCATCAGATCAATTGCTCGCAGCTAATTCTATCCCTTCCAATAATTTGTTCGCTGCTTCTATGATCTGAAATTTTGGTATGATTTCGTTTATTTTTTTTTTCATGGTTTTGTTCATGAAGTTCAACATTCTTTGACTTGCAAATCACTAGATTCACATCAATTTTAGCTAAATTTTGTTCTAGTTATTTGAAAATTATATGTGTTTCGAATTTTTAGGCTTAATTTCTTGAATTAGGTCACATTTGGATTTTTTTAGGCTTAATAATTTGATTGTTGCTTCTATGATCTGAAATTTTGGTATGATTTCGTTTGTTTTTTTCATTGTTTTTTTCATGAAGTTCAATTATTACTCATTCTTTGACTTGCGAATCGCTAGATTCACATCAATTTTAGCTTAATTTTGTTCTAGTTATTTGAAAGTTATATGTGTTTCGAATTTTTAGGCTTGATTTCTTGAATTAGGTCACATTTGGATTTTTTTAGGCTTAATTATTACTCATTTATGTATCTGTTGAGTTTGTTAGAGTTTAGTTTATTTGTAATTAAGTGTTGATTTTTGTGATTTTGTTGAATTTGCGTGTTTATGAAATCTTATGGTTACATTACTTGGATGTTGTTGCTTTCTCTGATGTAAAACTGATAATCTTTCCTTGCAAGTTTCATTTGCCAAAGTTTGGTTTCGGTGAAAGTAGGTCACTTAGTGAATGAAATTGGAGAGTTAGACCACCTTAAGCCTCCTTTGAAGAAGACTTGCACTCGTGGTCTGATTAGAACCTCTAAAATAAGCTCTGCAACTTCTTTCCTGACATTATAGAATTTTTTGGTGGAAAAAAGTAATTTGGTGCTCATGTTTACTTCCTCTGAGTGGTTGAGTTCTATTTGGGCATCAAGTGTTGAAGGTGAAATAATTGCTAATTTAATTAGTGATTGTTCCTTCTGGAATGGGGTGACTTTAGCTGTGAAATCATCCATTCCATTAGTGAGAGTTATATCCTTGATTAACGGATATGGTAAACCTCATATGGGATTCATATATGAAACAATGGATCAAGTCAAAGAGACCATCTGTGAGGAATTTGGAAGAAAGAAATCCTTGTATACTCCAATTTGGAACATAATTGATGAGATATGGAACACAATTCTTCACAGCCCCCTCCACGCTGCTGGTTACTTCCTTAACCCAAGCCTCCATTATACTGAAGACTTTTATTCTGACACGGAAGTTGTTGGTGGCCTTCTTATCACCATTGTTCGGATGGCTGGAGATCAGCGTATACAGGACTTGATGTCTTGGCAGGTTGATGTGTATGGAAGTTGTAAAGGCGATTTCAAGATCGGTACTGATAATAACGGTCAAGATAGCCTCTCTTCAGGTTTGTATTTAAGGATTTGCTTGTTTAGATGTAAGCAAATTTGTGAATTTGTGAATTTGGGAACTTCAAGTTCCACGGAAGAAGAGGAAATGAAATGTTTAGTTGACTCATCTCCATGGATCTTAAAATTCCCTGATTTGTTGAGTACTCATGGAAACCTGATACATGTAATTAAGTGCGTATTTATTTTGCTGTGAGTAGTGTCTACTTTTTACTTTTGGTGTTCACTCTGTTATTTTTATCTTGTTCTAATATGGTGTAGCATACTATGTTTTTATTAGTTTCCAAAGTATTGTTATTAGTTGCTGTTTTAAAGCTATTTGTTACCCCCCTCTCACTAACATATATTTGGCGAAATTCATACAACCTATTAGCCCAATTGGCAAAACATTGTGTAAGACACAATGATGTAGGTTCGAATCCTACATAGGTTTAACTATAATCAAAGTTAAAATAAGTTACCCTTAAAATCTAAAAAGTTGTCATAAAAATGGTAAAAGTTACCTTAAAAGTGGTAATAGTTACTCTTATAATAAATAAAGTTACCCTTGAAATATATAAAACTGCCATTACTATAATAAAGTTATCCCAAAACTGACAAAAGTTACCCTAAAAGTGTTAAAAGTTACCCTAAATGGGTTAAAAGTTACCTTGTTTTCAGTTTTCAGATTAAGAGATGTTTTCAGCGGATCCTACCCCTATATATATATGTATATATATGTATATATATATGTATATATATGTATATATATATGTATATATATGTATATATATATGTATATATATGTATATATATATGTATATATTGTATATATATATATATATATATATATATATATATATATATATATATATATATATATATATGTACCTTTATGGTACACAAGCTCCCAAATTTGTTGCACATTTTCATTCTGATACAAGAGTGCAAACCTGCATAGGTCTGCATTTTTTTTTTGACATAAATTTTTCCACAATTTGATGCGGTTTTAAGCTAGAACCACATCAGTTAATGCGGTTAACTGATACGGTTTTAGCTTAAAACCTCATCAGTAAACAATTTACTGATCGAGTTTTGGACCGGATCAGTAAACAATTAGGGTTTGCTACGAGCCCATCTGATGCGGACCAAAACCGCATTAGTAAGCCCGGTTTTGACCGCATCAGACTGGCTTTTTTCCACTAGTGTAAAGTCAAATAATTTGGACAATTGAATTAGGTTCCTAGTAATCTAATTGCTTAAAGTTTTGCATATGCATGGTTATTCTACAAAGCCACTATAAGCTCTATGTCCTTGCTTCATTAGCACATGTTTTATACGCGAGACCAGCCCTGGGGGTTTGCACTTACTCCCTTCAAAAAGGTGCCTGAGCGATAGTGTTGCATGTTTGTCATAAGCAAACTTACCCAATCATGGCATTGCTCTCATGTTCTTGACTTTCTAAGCAAGGACACGAAGCGTGGGATCAATTTCTTAGTCATGGACCCTTTTAAGCGTAAATCGAAGCATTACCATAGTATCAAACATAAATCTTGACTTTAGGGTGGAAACTGCATACTATTTCTTGCCTATTTGACATTATTAATTGCTTCATTTTTGTTGGTAATTCAAAGTTGTTATTTAAAACCAAAAAATAGTTTTCAGCAAAATGTATTGTTCTGATTTTTACTTTGTTTTTTCTTTTCATGACTCGTGACTTCTTGATTCTTTTCATGTGTTATTTTCTATTTTTTCTTTGTTTTCTTTTCTCTTATTCACTTCACCTCATGTCAACTTAAAAATATTATTTCCAATCAACCCGAAAATCAACCACACACATAGTTTTAACCTAACGAATGCTCCCCCAAGCTAGGCTTGGGACAATAAATATTGAAAAGGCTCAAGGCATGTAATGTGGCTTGATATAGATCCAAAAACTCATTAGGCTCAGCGGGGCTAGGAGGGAAATGATTCTTTTTTAGAAAATTCTGAGGCCAAAAATCAAACAATTGAAGCCTCTATCACAGCAAATGTCACTCTAGAAATCAACGAGTACAATGCCAAAGTCAAGATAAGAATGATATGAGGAACTAACACACAAGGATAATTCGGACTAAATATGCATCCGAAGGCTCGAATGAATCCTTACAATGTAACCAGTTCAAGCATGCAGTTAAAGTAGGTGTTTTATCATCAAAATCTACTCAAGACCAAGGCAATCAAAGATCACATCACAACATCCCAATCACGAATGCCCGACTATCCAGTATAATGAGTTAAATCATTTTTCAAGGCAAAGTTTGGGGCACAGGGAAGCAATTAGACTATTCATGTTCAACTCGTATTTTTGGCATTTTTTTCAGCAATATTTCATTTTTTTTTGTTTTTGTTCTTTTTGAAAAGAAAAAGTTTACTAATTAACTAACTTAACTAGCCTAAGAACACAGTAGAACTAACCTACCTAAAAAGCAATAATAGTGAGAGTGATCTTACAGAAAGTCCTCCCCCAAGCTGAACGTGGCAATGACCTCATTGCAACAAGAGGAAGGAGAGACATGGATATCAGTCATCCATGTGCACATCCTCACTAGCCTCATCTCCATCCACCTCACCGTCGGGCTGACTGTAGCTCGAGTTCCAAGTATGCTAAGAGGGATGTGCATCATGCTCAGCAATGCGATGCAAGTGGCAGTTCTCGTCGTACATCGAATACAAAGCCAGGTGCTGATCATTGGCTAATGTATCGACCAGCTGACTGAGATTCTGTAGAAGGACACCATTGACATCAACCTGCTGGCTGATGCCCTGGATGGCCGACGTGTTGGCTGC
Organism: Beta vulgaris subsp. vulgaris; assembly: GCF_026745355.1. Lineage (NCBI taxonomy): Eukaryota > Viridiplantae > Streptophyta > Magnoliopsida > Caryophyllales > Amaranthaceae > Beta > Beta vulgaris. The sequence continues at coordinate 23,545,816 of NC_079210.1, read as the reverse complement.
AATGCCAGTATCCATACGCTGAAGCAGGGTCATCATCTCCTGAAAATCAAAGGAAGGAGGAGCAGTAGAACATGGGGGAGGGGGAGCATCAGAAGATGAGGGGATATCCTCAACATGGGGAGCGGTAGTAGGTACGCTCAGGGATTGGGGCGAGGGGTGGGAAAGTCAACGCAATGGGAAGGTGATAGTGAGGTTGGCCAGGTTTGATTTTGGCCAAAGGGTTGGGCAGTCAATGGAAGCATTCCGTTAATTTGCCACTGGTATGTATCCCCACCCCGTCCAACCAATGAAGGCGAGTAATAGGCATATCCAATAGGTAGGCCTAAGGCGGCTGATAACAGTCTCGCCAATGTCAGGAATGGCCCTAGCAAAAAGAGTGACTAGCCCCCGTTCACGATGGGCCGAGAGGAAAACGTCCCATCGGCGCGCCGCTTAGGGTATGTGGTGGCAATACACTCCATTTGGAGCGCAACATGGTGAGGGATGTTGTAGTGGAAGCGGCAGGGAGTGCCCTGATACATGTAGCTAGGGGTGATAATGAGCCTGACAAGCTCGCGAGCAGCTCGGGTCGGCTCGGTCAAAGCTCGGTCAAAGCTCGGCTCGTTGAAGCTCGGCTCGAGACTTAAACGAGCCGAGCCGAGCTAGGCAAAGCTCGGCTCGTAAAGCTCGTGAGCAGCTCGTTTATTATTTTATATTAAAAAAACATATTTATATTAAAAAAATATAATGAGTTATAAAAGCATATGTAAACAAAACAAGGGTATAATGAGTTTTTTCCTTAACAAAACATGGAGTCCCACATTGAAATTTTAGCAATGGTAAGAGGGATTCCAAGTTATATAAGCATATGTAGAACGAGTTTGTTTATCTTAAACAAAACATAAAGTTCCACATTGAAATGGGGATAGTGAGTTTGTTTTTCTTTAACAAACCATGAAGTCCCACATTGAAATCTTAGCAATGCTAAGAGGGAAATCAAGTTATAAAAGCATATGATGGGTGAGTGAACAAGCTCACCTACTTCGAGTCAAGCCGAGCTCATTAGTCGAGCCTAAACGAGCTCGCGAGCCGAGCCGAGCCTAAACGAGCTCGCGAGGCGAGCCTAAACGAGCTTGCGAGCCGAGCTCGAGCCCCAAATTTCCATCACGAGCCGAGCTCGAGCTCGGCTCTCCCAAGCTCGGCGAGCTCACGAGCCGAGCCGAGCCTGGGAAATTTTAAACGAGCTCGAGCCGAGCCCAGTGCTATTCGGGCTCGGCTCGCTCGATAAGCACCCCTACATGTAGCTACCTATCAGATAAAGCTCATCCCCTCGAATGAGCTGCCCTTCAACCCTCCCAAACAAGGTCTTTGACATGAAACGAACCCAAATTTTAAAGATGGGTTGGTGTATGTACCTAGCATGACAGTGTTGCAAGGTAAAATCAGTTTCGTCCCTTGTTACGGCATAGTAAATGTCCCTGTGATGATAGTCAGGGGGGTGCCCAATCTCCCCCCGGTTGAGGACACGGAGTATGCGAGCAAACTTCGGGAGGGTGAGGGTGAAGTCCCTATAAGAAACATGCGAAATTGGTCCTGAGCGAGGGTTGGTCACTTTCAAGCTACTGTAGAATTCATACACAAGCACTGGATATGTGTTGACATGAACAGAATAAAGGGATTACATACCAATTATTTTCATAAAATCTCTAAATTCATTATTAATTCCCAATTTATCCAAAAATTCAATATCAAGGAACGTTGTAGGACTTACCTCGCGCCCCTTGAGGCGCTGAAATCGTTCTCTTTGTTCCTCCGTGGAGAAGATGACGTCCGGGAAGGTCTCATCTCGGGGAATTTCCGGTGGTGGTGGTGGTTGTGAGCCCGTTGTAGATTTTCGTCGCCTTGTGAACATGATGCTAGGATGTGCAAAATTTCGAAGCTTCAGGTCACTCTCTAATGGGGAAAAGAGTGGAGAACTTGATCACTCAAATCTCACTTTAATGGTGGAAAAGATGAAGAAGAAGATGGAGGAGAGAGATAGAGTGGGAGAAAAGGGAAGAAAGTGGAGTGCGAGATGAGTAGAAAGTGATGTGAGAAAAAAATTGGTGAGAATTTGAAGATGTAAGTGAGGGTCTTCAATGGTGGAAGGGGTTTGGAGAAGAAGATGAGAGAATTTGGGGGTTAGGGTTTGGAGGAGAGAGAAAATGTGAGAGAAAGTGAGTGAAAACAAGGGGGAAAACCCCTTTAATTTCGCCAGCCGGTCCCGAGCCCAATCGGGCGTTCTGGCCCAATGCAATCGGGCGTGTTTTTTTCTTCTTTGAAATTTTCAGAATTCCGTTGCGCGCCCGATCGGGCAAACTCGCTCGATGCCATCGGGCGTCTGTCAGTTTTTTTCACCTAAGTAGAATTGGTTGCGGGCCCGATCGGGTGTACACGCCCGATCGGGCGATTTTCTTCTTCCCAATTTTGGTTGCGGGCCCAATCGGGCAAACCCGCCCGATAAGATCGGGCGTATGGCACTTCCTTGATGTTTTTGTCGTGAAACCTGTTGACGGAACTTCGCTCGATCGGGCGTCCAGGCCCGATTCAATCGAACGCCTGTCTTTTTTATCAGTTTTTTGGTTTTCGTTGCGCGCCCGATGGCCTCGGGCTATGCTTAGTAAGCAACGGCTCGTGTTTTTGAGTGAACTTCTCCAGTTGGTAAGCACTCCTGCACACATGTAACCTGAAGAGGAATATCAGTACCCTCTCACTCTCTCACCAAACTACAAAAATTAGCAAAGTAAAAAATAAAAATCTAGAAAAACTACGAAAGAAAAGGAAAGAAATCGGGTTGCCTCCCGATTAGCGCTGGTTTATAAAGGTCCCGCACGACCATAATGCTTCATCCCTCAGACAGAAGGGGATGGGGGTTGAAGGTATAACTCCTCCACAGATCCAACAGGGATTCCGGTATAGTACAACTTCAGACGTTGTCCATTAACTTTGAACTTCTCACCTGTTGCATTCATCACCTCAATAGAACCAAACTTGTTAGTGTTAGTGACAGAAAAAGGACCAGACAACCTAGACTTCAGCTTACCAGGAAAAAGCTTTAGTCTAGAGTTGTACAATAAAACCTTATCACCAATATTGAACTCCCTCTCAGAATTTTCTTATCATGCCATCTCTTAGTGCGCTCTTTGTAGAGCGCGAACTATCATAAGCATTAGTCTAAGTTCATCAAGCTCATTGATTGCAATAAACGCTTTTCTCCTGCTAATTTAGCATCAAGGTTCAACTCTTTAACCGCCCAAAAAGCCTTATACTCTAGTTCGACAGGTAGGTGGCATGCTTTTCCATAGACTAGTCGATAAGGGGTGGTACCAATAGGGTCTTAAAAGCAGTTCTATAAGCCCATAAGGTGTCATCTAACTTATCACTCCAATCTTTTCTCGATTTAGCTACCACTTTCTCCAAAATAGACTTTATTTCACCGGTTAGACACTTCTACTTGCCCACTTGTCTAGGGTGGTATGCTAGGCCAGTCCTATGGTAGACACCATACTTCTTGAGTAGGGCTTCAAAGGTTCTTTTGTGAATGTGGGATTCCCCATCACTAATGACAACTCTTGGTACCCCAAACCGTGGAAAGATAATCTTTTTGAACATTTTCATGACAACCTTAGAGTCATTGGTCGGTGATGCAATAGCTTCTACCCACTTAGAGACATAGTCAACAGCAACAAGTATGAAATTGTTGCCTGAGGAAGAGGGAAAAGGACCCATAAAATCAATACCCCACACATCAAATAGTTCAACTTCTAGGATGGGGGTTTGGGGCATCTCATGTCTACGGGAAATATTTCCTGTTCGTTGGCATGCATCACAAGACTTAACAAAAGTACTAGCATCATGAAAAATGTTGGCCAATAAAAACCAGATTGAAGTACCTTTGCTACTGTTTTGGAGGCCCAGCATGGCCTCCACATGGAAGGGAGTGAGAGTGCTTCAGAATGTCATGCACCTCCCACTCTGGGATACATCGCCTATAGATGGTGTCAGCACAGAGTTTGTAAAGCAAAGGGTCATCCCAAAAATACTGTTTGGCATCATGGAGAAATTTCTTTCTCTGCTGGTAGCTCAGCTCTGGAGGGGTTTGTCTACTCACACAAAAATTGGCGAAGTCCGCATACCACAGGGTAACAGAAGTGACTGTCAGGAGCTTATCATCAGGAAAGGAGTCGTCAATGAGTAGACCTTCTTCCATATCTTCATACTGCAATCGGGACAAATGGTCAGCCACTACATTTTCTGCACCCTTTTTATCTCTGATCTCCAAGTCGAATTCTTGGAGCAGCAAAATCCACCGAATGAGTCGAGGCTTGGCCTCCTTTTTGGGAGGAGGTACTTCAATGCAGCATGATCAGTGTAGACAATGACTTTAGACCCAAGCAGATAGGTCCTGAACTTGTCCAAGTGCATAGACCACAGCTAGCAGCTCTTTCTCTGTAGTGGCATAATTAACTTGAGCTTCATCGAGTGTCTTGCTAGCATAGTAGATGGCATGGAGGATGTTGTCTTTTCTCTGACCAAGGACAGCTCCCACAGCATAATCACTGGCATCACACATAATCTCAAATGGGAGGGTCCAATCTGGAGATCGGATGATAGGAGCAGTAATCAGAGCTTGCTTGATCCTGTTAAAAGACACTAGACACTCATCAGTAAACAGGAACGGGGCATCCTTGAGGAGCAACTGAGTAAGTGGTTTAGCAATTTTAGAGAAGTCCTTGATAAAGCGGCGATAAAATCCCGCATGACCAAGAAAACCTCTAACACCCTTAACATTCACAGGCTGGGGTAATTGCTCAATCACTTGAATTTTTGCTTTGTCCACCTGGATGCCTCGTTCAGAAATAATATGACCAAGTACCACTCCTTCAGTAACCATGAAGTGGCACTTCTCCCAGTTCAAGACAAGGTGGACATCCTCACATCTTTTCAGTACTTTAGTCAAATTCAGCAAACATGCATCAAAATCAATGCCATACACACTAAAGTCATCCATAAATACTTCCATGATGGACTCAATAAATTCAGAAAATATGGCCATCATACAACGTTGGAAAGTAGCAGGGGCATTACATAGGCCAAAGGGCATCCTTCATATGCAAAGGTACCATAAGGACATGTAAAGGTGGTCTTCTCCTGGTCATCTGGGTGGATAGGGATTTGGAAGAAACCAGAATAGCCATCTAGATAACAGAAATGAGAATGACAAGCTAGACGTTCCAACATCTGATCAATGAAGGGAAGGGGAAAATGGTCTTTCTTAGTGGCAACATTTAATTTCCTATAATCAATGCACATACGCCACCCAGTAACTACTCTTGTAGCAATTAATTCATTTTTCTCATTTTTAACTACAGTAGTACCGCCCTTTTTAGGAACCACTTGAACTGGACTCACCCACTTAGAATCAGAAATAGGATAGATAATCCCAGCATCAAGCAATTTCATAACCTCTTTTTTGACAACTTCCTGCATATTCGGGTTCAAACGACGCTGACCTTGTATACTAGGACGATGATCATCCTCAAGATGAATTTTATGCATGCAAAAGTCAGGGCTTATGCCTTTCAAATCATCAATATTATATCCAATGGCCTTTTTATGTTGTCGCAAAACAGACAAAAGTTGAGACATTTGACCATCATTTAATGCAGCACTAACAATCACAGGGCAATTTTCAGAATCATCCAGAAAAGCTATCGCAGAGAAGGGGGAAGGGGTTTCAGTTCAGGTTTCTTTACCTCTACCGGTGAGTAGCACTAACTAACCGTTCATCCTCATGAGTGGTGAGTGGTAATACCGTCAAGCTCGACACAGGTAAAAGCTGCTTCCCAAGCATCCACTTCAGTAGTTCGGATAATATCATCACCTGTGGAAGAGGTAAAACAAAGCAAAGCCTCCAGTGGATCCCGCAAAGGGATTGAGGCATGTCATCATTAACCAGCACATCAATGACATCTATTCTGTAACAGGCTTCCTCTAGCATGGGACTTTTCAAAGCATTGGTCAAACTAAAAGTTACCTTATCATCCCCCACAGTCAAAGTAAATTCCCATTTTTACATCTATGACAGCTCCAGCAGTATGAAGGAATGGTCTCCCTAAAATGATTGGGATTTGAGTATCCTCTTCCATGTCAAGCACAACAAAATCCACAGGAATGTAAAATTTACCTACCCTCACAGGAACGTCCTCTAAGATACCTAGGGGGTATTTAACAGAACGGTCAGCCATTTGAAGAGTAATGTTGGTACATTTTAAATCTCCCATGTCAAGCTTTTTACAAACAGTCAAGGGCATGACACTAACACTAGCACCTAAATCACATAAGGCTTTGTCAATAAATATGGTGCCAATATTACAAGGGATGGAGAAACTCCCCGGATCTTTCAATTTAGGGGATTGATTTTGCAAAAGAGCACTACATTCTTCAGTAAAGGCAACAGTTTCTACTGCATTAAAGGCTCTTTTCCTAGTCAAAATTTCCTTCAAAAATTTAGCATATGCAGGTACTTGAGTAATGAGTTCAGTAAATGGACAGTTACCTGAAGATTTTTTCACTACCTCCATAAACTTACCAAGTTGGTGATCCAGCTTATTCTTTGATAGACGAGTGGGAATGGAACCTTATCGCAGGAGTGGTGGAGGAATTTTTTCAGGTACTATCTGCTTCTCTGCATTTGTGTTGGTGGTAGCCTCAGGAGCTGACGAAGTTTCAGTCGTCTGCATTTTTTTCTGGCTCAACCGGACCATCCTTAGGCATTGGGGGACCATCATAATGTGTTCCACTCCTAAGAGTGATGGCATTGGCAGTGTCCCTTGGTTGCATTGATTGTGAAGGTAAGGCCCCAGGTGGCCTACTAGCAGAAGAACTAGCCAACTGAGCTAGTTGAGTCTCCAACATCTTGTTATGCGTGCCCAAATTTTCCAGTTGAGCTTTTGTGTCAGCTTGAAAAGCATTGAACCCTTCTGCATCTGGAACATCATATTCTTCAACTCTGTCATGGCTGGGTCACAGAGGGGAGCAGGCTGTGGAGGTGCTTGATTTCTCTGAAAACCAGGTGGAGCTTGTTGTGAGGTTGGTATTGTTGACCCTGTTGTTGAGGTGGATATGGTTGTTGAGGTTGAGGGTTCAACACATTAGTACTCCTATATGAGAGGTTGGATGGTGTCTTAACCCAGGATTGTAGGTGTTGGAATAGGGTTGAACTGGTTCCTAGGTTGTGACTGGAAAGCATTGACGACCTCACAGTTATTTCCCAGCGCAGGACACTCTTGAGAGTTGTGCCCAGATATTCCACAAGCATCACATATGTGCACATTATAGTTAGAAGCACTAGCCATCGCATTAACACTCATGTGGGAGGAATCATTACCTAACTTCAGGGATCAATTTCTGAGTTAGAGAGCTAGTTGCCCAGACAGTAGGAAATGGCTTCAACATCATGTTTACCTCCCTTTTTCAAAGAGGAACGAATGGTAGAGGCTTGATTAGATGCTAGCTTCTCCAAAAGTTCATACCCTTCCTCAATTGCTTTATCCATGAAGAACCACCAGATGCTCCATCAATTACCCGTCGTGTATCTGCATCAACTCTAGTGTAGAAAATCTGACACAAGTACCACTGGTCCAACCCATGATGAGGACATAGACGCTGCAGATCCTTGAACCGCTCCCAAGCTTCATATAGAGATTCACCAGGATCTTGGGTGAAAGTAACTATGGCATGTCTCATATCTGCAGTTTTCTGGTAAGGGTTTGATGAGGAAAATCTTGGAAAGTTCTGGCCAGGTGGTGATGGTGGAAGGCAGCTTTTATACCAGAACAAAGCTTTATCGCGCAGAGAGAAACCAAATAGGAGGAGTTTCATCTCATCAGGAGTAACACCAGCTTGCTTCTGAGTAGCACAACACTGTAAAAATCTCTGCAGTGCTGATTTGGGTCTTCAGATGGTAACCCAGCGAACTGATTGTTCTGATATTCAGAACATGAGATTTGATCTCAAAATTTGTAGCAGCAATAGTGGGCATCCGTACCCCAGTAGGCACGTTATCAGGAGATGTGTTGGCATAGTCTCTGAAGGTTCGAGTAACATTCTCACCCATGTTGAAGAATAGGTGAGGTGGGGGTTTCTTGTGTGGGGAAGATGGTGGAAGGTGTCTTTTGGGAGGTGGTTCCCTGCAGACAGCTTAGCTTGTTTAGTTTTCTTTCTGAGTCTACGAGCGGTCTTTTCAATCTCGGATCGAACGGGATGAGATTTGGGATTTCAATTTCCTGCTCATACACCAAAAACACTAAAACAAACGTGAGATGCTCCAAAGAACAGGTGTTCTTCAGAGTAGAGGTTAGTTTAATACTATAATTCAGAAAAATAAAATAAACCGTCTCCCCGGCAACGGCGCCAAAATTTGATAGGCTAAAGTCGTATCACCTAATCAAAAATAACCTAAGGTCCACTAACTAGTAGTCAGGGAAGTCAGGATCGAATCCACAGGGAGAAGTTATATATCGTATCTGAACTCTAATATTAACTAACGAAATCAGATGAATGGTTGTGTTACTAAACTAAACAGATAGCAGAATTAAATATGAAGGTGTAAATATATTAATAAAGTACTAGAATCATGGATCACTATGCATACAATTCGGGAAATCAGGATAAATAATAACCACCTAGTAAGTCAACTGTCTAGGGCACATGTAATTTCTCTCGAACATTACCTCCCTCAAAGATCACCCAGCCGCTCTCGCATAGTCAAGGGTCATTTGCCTAATAATTGAAAGCCTATACGGTATCTCTCCTCTCGAAGTAGATTCAGTATTGCACAAATAGAAATATAAATCAGGCCTAACTTATAATCCTAGCATGAAGAATCAATCAAAGGAAACAGTTGAAATACAAGATAATCAAACTAATCTATCAATCCCTCATTGCATACATAGATCTCCACAATTCTAGTATAGAACTACTCACTCATAATCATGAAAACAATAACAAGAGTCATATAAAAACTCATACTTTGAAACATGGCAATTAACTAAGAAAATAATCTAATTAATAATGGAAGAAATAACAAAGAAATAATGAAGAAAGATTACCGAATTATATTGAACTATGAATAAGCAAAAGGTTTGATCTTGAATTGAAATCACAAAGCACTAAATTAAGGTTCTTGAAACACTCTCTAGAGAAAACTACTAATAAAAACCAAGATGATCCTAATAATTCTGATTTTCCTATTTATACAAGCCCTAAAACAATTGCCAAAAGTCTCGAAAAAAGGACCCGTATTCATTAAAAAAACCGCGTGTCGTCAGCCGCCCGATTGGGCCAGAGATGCCCGATGGAATCGGGCTCAAAAGCAGAGAAAGGGCCAAAATCCACAGGCGCCCGATGAGATCGGGTTGACCTGCCAGATGACATCAGTCGGCCTATTAACATAGCATTTTGGCAGCAGCTGGCAGGGGCGCCCGACGTCGGGCCAGGTCGCCCGATCGGGCGGAAGATCGAATCACGACTGGGCGTCCGACACCCGATCGGGCCCGCAACAGAAACATGGAACCTGCTTCTTCACTCGATCGGGCTGGGCCGCCCGATCCTGTCGGGCCGGTCAGCTTAAGCTCGTTTCTTGTTCTTCCTTTGCTCAAAGTCCTGGAAAGCATCCTCGGGATCTTGAAACTCAGCGTCCAACCTCTCTAATCCAGTGTGCAATCATATAAAGTAGGTAATAGCTCCCTAAAACCTACAATCCAATACAAAACAGCAAACCACAACTAGATGGAGAGAGTTAGTACCAAATGGCTCCTAAGAGCACCATAACCATAACTTTTAGCATATAAATAGGGGAGAAAAACTCTATATAAAATCATAAACGAAGAAACAATTTTTTTTATAAATCTAAAATGTCAAATACAAAAGATAACCTGAAAAAATAACTTAAAACAACCTAGCATTTGGACTAATTATTGTACCAATTTCAGTTTGATTCTTGGAATTTATTTTTTTAGTCTTCTCAAATTGATGACTTTTCTTTATTGCACTTCTTTTCTTTGTTTTTGAACCATCCAAGTATAAAATAACCAATGCAGTTGTACTTGATAAGCATAGTTCTTCTATGATTGGTTTTGTAATTAAGACTTTGTTTATAATTCCAGCAGTATTTTCGTAGACTTCTTGGAGTGCCTTTCTTGCATCTTCATTTTCTTGACTTTTGCGAATGAGATTGTAGAACTAATTTTCTTGCGATTTCATATCGCCATGGAGTTACATTGGTTTATCTATTCATTTTACTTTTCCACACTTTGCTCTTTACATATCTAATCCACCTTTTGCACATGTACTTATGTAGTATTTTTGTGATTGAACGCATGTACATGATTCTTAAGCCATGAGAATACAATAATCCTAGCAGCATAACTATTACTTCACATTATTTCATTACGAATAGATTAATAACTAATAACATTTAGGTATTAGTCATGTTTTTTGAATAAAAAGTTAAAATTTCAAATGCAAAAGTTAAGTTTACGGTACTAAAAGTGATATGACCTGTTTCTTCAAAGTTTTTGCACGTGCAAGTTATTATCTGATAATGGCTAGTATATATTACCCCAAGTGATGAATATGTGTCAAGCTCTTCTTTCACTTCAAACATGATAAACATCTTATTAGGTGAAATAACAAAGTAAGTATTTGTGGACATTGTCATTGCAAACTCGTGCTCAAATATTTTACTTACATTCAAATAAATCAAACATTGAATCCAGGTTGTATGCAGAGAATGGAGGAGGAATACAATACAGGTTTTAGGGCGTCTCGATGGATTAAAGAAGAAAGAGAGTATGTTTATGTGTGATACTGAAGTTAGGGTCAATAAAATACATTATAATATGAAATCTATGATATAACTAGAATAATTCAACGCTTAACTGACTTACTTGAGCGCTTAACTAATACACTTCAGAGTATAACAAATTCATCTACAAGCAATTTGAGACTAGCGTAACTAATAGGTCCAAGCGTTTAACTAATTCTGCTGCTAGTTTGGTGCACGCGCATGATGTCAGCATGACATCAGCCGGTCTCACGTCTTTTCAAAAACGAACTCTTATTATTAATGTCGTTGCTATTTTTTTTTTTGAGAGGAGTCATTGCTATTATTATAAATGTCATTGATATCACTATTTGAAGCTATTTGTCTTCAAGAAGAAAAATATTTTTTTGTCATTTCTACGTGTTCTTTTTTATATTTGTTCTAATTAATAATTTTGTTATGTGATGTTCTTTTTGATGTTGTACATATAACGAACATAACAATAGTATATGATGTTTATTTTTTAAAGCAATTTTGGTAGAATACTATAAATTATATGTTAATAGTTATATATAAAACATGAGTAGTATGAGATAACCTAATGGTGTTGGCATCACGTTCAAAAAATTTCCTACAAAGGATTTCAACTTATCTTTAAAGAAAAAGTTTATACAGAACAATACAACGATATAAGAAGAATATTTAACCATTTTGTTCAAAATCATATGATTAGGTATATTTATATAAAATTTATTGATATAGCAAAGAACATATTGTTTGTTATATACAAACATGTTATCAATACAAAAATAATATCTATCTTTTTTTTTAGAATGTGTTCTTTAACTGGATTTTGTATGTTGTTTCAGTATATGTTATTTTTTTTAAATATCATTATATGTTCTTTCCATTATTATCTAAATTCTTATTATTAACAAATCTTGAACATGAACAATATAATTTATAGACAATTTATTGATATAGCAAAGAGCATGTTGTTAGTTAAATCCAAACATGTCATTAATACAAAAATAACATCTATCTTTTATTTTTAGAATGTGTTCTTTAATTGGATTTTGTATGTTGTTTCAGTATATGTTCTTTTTTTAATATCATTATATGTTCTTTCCATTACTACCTAAATCCTTATTATTAACGGATCTTGAACATGAACAATATAATTTTTTTAACCTAAAATGTGTGTTATTTTATTTTATAATTTTTAAACCTAAAATTAGTTTTTTAACCTAAAAAAACTAATTATGCTATTATTATCATTGTTATTCTTATTATAATATTATTTATGTTATTATTATAATATTATTTACATTATTACTATTATACTACCTCCGTTTCCTAAAGATCTTCCTTGTTACTGTTCCTACACATACCAAGGAGGATCCATTTGTGTGGGGTATGGGGTGGGTAAAGTAGGAGAGAGAAAGGGGTAGTTAAGATAAATAAACAAATAAAAAGGGGTTAAAGTAAGAGAGAGAAAGGGAGTAAAATTGATTTAATAATGTAATGGTGGACCATATGATAGGGACATGAGACGGTAAAAGGAAAAAAAAATTCCAAATAAGGAGTAAAGTAAAAGAGGAAAGATCTTTTGGAAACGCACTTAAACAGAAAGAGGGAAGATCTTTAGGAAACGGAGGTAGTACTATTATTATTTATAATAATAATAATTGTTATTGAAAGTTGTGCATAGTAATAAAATGATAGTAATAGTAATACTAGTAATGAAATACAAAGTAATAATATATTTTATAAAAGATAAGTTCAAATTAGATTAGGTTAGATTAGTTCATCACATCATATTAGAAAAAATAAATTTAGATCAAATCATATCAGATCAATAAATCTAAGGTGAACTAAACATAACCTATATACTACCTCCGTCCCAAAATATGATTCCTGTTTTATTTTGCATAGTCTCCAAAAGTACCTTTGACCTAAGATATCTTCTATTTCTTATTTGTAAAAAAAATAAAAAGTTGATATTACGAATTTACATATTGAGACGAATCTAACAATACCCCTCATGAATATGTTTTTTTTATACATTAGTAAGAATATTTGGTCAAAGTTTTTTAAAATTTGACTTCCAAAACATAAACAAAAACTATATTTTGGTATGGAGGGAGTAGTAAATACTCCACAAGAAATAACTTACTCTTATTTCCTTTAAAAGAAGTAGAATAACCCCATAGTTGGCCCAAAACCTTGGTTACATAAAATCTCAAAAGATTCCCTAATCCATAAACAATTTATTTTCTTCCAAAACAAAAACAAAAAAAAGAAAAGAAAACGTAAGCATCGAATTGGAGGATAGGATAATAGAACCTTTTTCAATGCAACTGATCATCTGATCCTCAATCAGTTTTATCCAAAATTCTTCCCCCCCACCGAACCCCACACACTACAAACAGTACGTTTCGGTTTCTTCACATATAAATATAGAACCTTCCCTAAATCCCCATCTCTACTTTTCATTCGCTCATTCTCTCTCATCTTTTTCCTCTTTCACTAAACCCTTTCTTCTCTTCAGAACTCAAAAAATATATAAAGAAATTTAACCCACTGTGGTAAATTTGGTTTGGTATGTCTTTCTAACTTTGTTTTTCCTATTAAGATCTTATTTTATTTGCTGATTACATTTTTTTTTTTTGTGTTTTTGTTGACTTATTTATGACTAGCTCTAATTCATTATTCATCCATTTTCTGCTATTTATTTGGGATTTTCCCCATATTTGAATTTGATGTTTTTTTTTTTTTGGATTTTGAGAAATAATTTGTAGCTTTAAACCTAGTTTTCCTTTGCTTTTTCATCGGTTGAAGGAAAAGTAGGCTTTTGATTTACCTTTAGTTGTTGTATTTTCTACTTTTCACGATTTAATGCTTCAATTATGAAATCATCCGAAGAAAAAATCTGAAAAAATGTGGAAAAAGGAGTTAGAATTTCATAGTTGATTACTTATCCTGTTTAACCTTGGTCCTAAATTGCCAAATTGTTTGTAGATTGCTCAAAATTTTGACTTTAATGAGCTGGTCTGCAATTTTTTTGACAGGGAGAGAAGGATTTGATTTATAACAAGTAGCCAAACTACACTTAAAATTTAAAACGAATACATAACACCTTAAAACTAGATACATAGCAGATTCATCCGAAGCAATACAATCAATCTGTTAGCTAGTCTACAATTCTATGGTAACAGTTGGTGGGTTTTTTTTTTTTGTCTTTTGGGATGCTCGATAGTTGGTGGGTTAATTTATCAGCTTTTTTCTGTGATTTTAGCTGCTCATGGAATTAGTCTTAAAATTGATTTATAATATTTTCGCCTGTATGATTAATGGAGTATACTATTGGCTATGACTTTAGATCTTGATGGTTTTTTTTAACCTTTTAGTTGCGTCTACACTTGTTTTTCATGCTTTTAGATGACGAAAACTAGTGTTACTTTTTTAGTGCAATTAATAAATGTCTTGTCTATATGTCTTTCTTGGGTGCAATTTCTTGTCTATATGTGGTGGTTGGAAAAAATGGTAGCTACACGATGTTAATAGCGCAACTATAGTTTTTATGACCGGCTAACTGCCTGCATTGATTATGGTCCATAAAGATGCAAGGCTGTTCTTAGGGTGGGATATTCAGAATTTATACAACCTCCTTGTTGATATCAGCATTGTGAGGTCTCGACAGACCACCAAGGGTTGAGATATTATGTCCATTAATTTCTATCCTAATTAGTAGCGAGGCGTTTTAGGAGAGATAGGTAAGAGAAAAAAGAGCAAGAAATATCCTAAAGTAAATACTACTCCCTTTCATATTTTCTGATTTACTTTCTTATGCCTTCGTCTTAAGATATTTGTGTTTTTCAGAATTCTAGTGAAAGGATACCATATGCCATAGAGGTAATATGGGGAAGTTCACATTCTAAGTTACCTACTCTAGCAAATGGCTTGCTCTTGTGTGACGGCTTAAAAACGAAATGTTGCTTGTGACTTAAGAGTAGCATTGCATTATTAGCTAGAGAAAGTTACTAGGGATGAAGTTATAGACGTATTAGGTTCGAAGTTATATTAGTTCTAGTCATAGTTGTAGGAGTAAACCTAGTGAAAGCTACCACAAAGAAGAGATTTTTGTGCATACAGTTTGGTTATTGGTGGGTAATATCTGATGATGTCTCCAAGTTAGGTGGCCCTTATTTACCTAAATCAAAATGGAGATCAATACATCATTACGTTTGGAATTTTTATGAGGGGGGTTTGATCACATCAAGGGTGTGTGGAAATTCATGTCTACATTTTTGCATATGGTGCATGTGCATATTTATGTATAACCTAATTTGCGACCAACAAAAGTAATGTCAACATAAGCTTTCTCTATGTTAAGTCTGAACTGGAAGCCTTATTATGCTAACATAGCAGTTATATCATAGAGTTTGTGGTACAATTTTCTGGGGCTCCATTGAAATTTTATTCTTGTCTTTACTACTGTATTTCTGTACTTATAATTACCCCCCCCCCCCCCCCGCCCTTTCTTTAGGGAGTAGAAGAACCTGTTTTCTCTTTGTTGATTACCAAATTACCATGAAATTATACCATAGTAGAATGTTTCAGATTGTGTTTTGGATCCTAAATTATGTGAAAATTGTGCATGATGGCATGAGTGCGACTAAGTCTAAGAGTGGAAACTAGTCTCTCTTGAGTGAAAAGCGTCAAGAATTGGAGTGGATCCTTATCTCTTTTGTTGCATTAAAGATCTGAAGAGGTCTCAAGTATGGAATTGCTTTATGTTTAAGATTCTTATACCATGTACAAGTACTTACTGGGAGAGGAATAAGCTCTGTTCATTAATTTGAAGTTTCATTCTTTGAATAGGTCAGATTTATCAACTTGCGTGTTATTATATGTTAAATTCTTTGAGAGGAATATTTCTGTTTGCCGTCCCTCTTGAATTTTATAATACTTTCTTTATACAGCGCCATACTATCATTGGAATAACCTTACCCATCAAGAAATCATGTTTGTTTCCGAGTCATCAATTTGTTCTGGATAAGATATGAGTGGCAAGTTTCACATGCCTACATACTATATTTAAGTTTTCATTTGGTGGACCTCTTTGTGCTTGTTTTTCACAGCTGCCTGAAACTTATCTTAAGAATTATTTGTGTTATCCTGTTTTCTTGTCAATTGACATTGTGAAGTCATGTGCTTTGGTTTTGAAAGCAGTGTTCATTTTGGCTTTTAGTCTCTACATTTTGTGAAAGCAGTTATTTTGTGAAATGACATTGTGTAATGTTGATTTTTCTGGGAAAATATTTGCACTTTAATCTGACTATATATATTTTTCTTAGGCATTTTGGAAATGATGTCCATGGAACAGTGCTTTCAACAAGCTGTGACACAGGGTGATTCAGGTGGAGCAGACATAAATAAATGGAGATCTCCCTCAGCTGGAGCTGCTGGGGTGGAAAATAACTCACCTGGTGGTTTCGATTGCAATATCTGCCTAGACATAGTTCAAGACCCGGTAGTTACATTTTGCGGTCATCTCTACTGCTGGCCTTGCATCTATAGGTGGATGCAGTCTCGGAAAACTTCATCTGAAAACTTTGATCAACAACCTCAGTGTCCTGTTTGTAAAGCTGAAGTCTCACAGAACACCTTGATACCTCTTTATGGTCGGGGCCAATCCAGCAAACCGGCTCACAGCAAAGGAACCAAACTTGACCCTGTTGTCCCTCAAAGGCCTCACGGTCCTGGGTGTGGGGTACACACACTGATAACGACTACATCCACAAGTGCACATCATGGTCAACAACTTCATTACCGAGATTACCCAGATCATTCACAAGTACATCCGTACTACTCTTTGGATGAGAATTCGCAGTCACCTGCATTTGGGATTGCAGGAACTACCACATACAATCCTACTATTGGCATGTTTGGTGAGATGATCTATGCTCGTATTTTTGGGAATTCACAAACTACGCTTTATACTTATCCAAATACTTACAGTGTCGTGACCACCAGTAGTGCACGAGCCAGACGGCATGTCATGCAGGTGGATAGGTCACTAAGCCGAGTCAGTTTTTTCCTCTGCTGCGCCATTATGTTGTGTCTTCTGCTGTTTTGAGACGAAAGTCCCTGCCGCATCATATATGTATCTAATATATCTTATACTTGTATATATGAAAATGAGCGACTGATATATGATCTACGATAGACGCTGTATGGATGTGATGTTTAATGCAGACAGAGTCATGTCACTGGTATTGATTTAACGTGTCGGGCTTTTCAACCGTGCTGGAATTACTTACTACTATGTCGATATAAGCTTTATGAAGGAAATATATACGCATTGCAAAGTTTGTGGTTCTGTGTAGAAACATGGATTTGTAAGTTAGTGTACTTGTTTTTACCAGTGTAAACTGATAACTCTTTTTGACATAGTCAGCACGTAAATAGGGCTCCTAGTCCTAGATTTGCTTTTTTTTTTTTTTTTTTTTTTTTTTTTTTTCAAGAATTTGGTCATTCTGTTATGCTTGGAATGATTTGAAGCGTGTAATTTAACAAAAAATGGATTTGTATTTTACTGTAAGCATCCTCTACTAGAATGCTCTAAGACGCTCCCTTCAAATTCAGGTTTATATTTTTTTAATGTTTGTCATCACCTTGCTATACGTTTCAGGTTTTTCCTATTCAATGTTTATTATAAATTTTGATATACATATAATGTTCTCAAGATACCTTCAAACTTCCAAATTATGCTACACTTGAACTTTTAGACAAGTTAAATGCTAAAATTTAATTTAATTTCAAATTCAATACTGGATGAGCTGAGCTGCGATCAATCCAACACACTCAAGTTATGGTTCAAACTTCCAAAGTGGCACAAAAGTTCGTTTTAATAAGGAAACTAGAAGAACATAATGAGAATATCACTAAGCCATTAAGATCCTGTTAGAAATCTACAACACAACAATTGTAGTATAATGCAATGAGTTTTGCCAATTAAAATCATTAGGCAATAAAAATGGAGGCTTTAGCTTAATCAGATAGCTAATTAACCCTGTTATGGATGAAGGAAGTGATCCATCATTTTTCAAACAACAACTTCAAGATCCAAACAGTCATAGAGATGAAAACAAACCCTTTCCTTTACTCCATCATCAACCTTCTTTTCCACCCACTCTTGATTAACTCCTCTGCATACATCTTCTCCGCACCGTACATCATTCTCAACCAGCAAAAGCAACACCCTACTACACCGAATCCTAACCAAATCCTCTACACGAGGCTTCATCTACAATCCTTTCATCCTTCATTTGTATGTCACATATATATATCTACATCTTATCATCTTCCCCTAAATAAGGATATATCAAGAATCGAGATCATCCCTTCATCTTTTGGCTCTTTTGCGTCGTAATCCCAAGTGGACAATACCTTAACAAACAAAGTATGTCATATTTTCGCACCTGCAAAATCTTCACCCATAAAGATTCTACCAAGATCAGCATAATCATTGATACAAGGGTCAGGTCCGTCCCCGTTAATGTAAGATGCCACTAACTGGAGCGTAGCTCAGGAGTCGTCGTAACATCAAGGATGGGTTGAGCGGGAAAGAGGTCGTACTCGACTAATACACCGATGACGTTCGCTTTGGCGGCGATGAGGGACACGAAGCTTGTGTACTCCTCCGAGAAGGCGGACTTCAGCAGAAGCTGTCTCCTTGGATGTAGAGTAATACGGGGAGCTTTGTATTAGCCGTGAATATTAAGGAAGGGAGAAACATACGAGCAGAGATGGAAGAAGAGATGATATCGTCTTTGATGGACACGGGGAGTTGAAGAAAGGAGGAACTTTCATGAAGGGAGGAGATAAGACATGATTGTAATATGTATTAATGTATCATATATGTTGCATATCTTTTCCTTTAATGGGAGTTAGTTTTCTATATTAAATTGTATAAATACAATGTTAGATAGCAATACAAGATAACACACAAAACTCTTCAACCTAATTCTTAGCATGGTATCGGAGCCATGCTCTTAGCCCTACCCTTATTTTTTACCGAATTGTCGTTTGGTTGCCCTACTAGCGTAGATAACACCATGACTGAAGACGTTATACTTGACTCTTCTTCTCCTTTTTACTTAGGTTCTAGTGACCAGCCCGACAACTTTATTACCCATGTGATCCTCATCTACGAGAATTATGTTGGATGAGCTCGGGAAATCTCTCTCTCTTTGAAAGGCTCGCCGAAAGTTTGTTCTTATTGCCGACATTGTTTCTAAACCTACCGAAAAGAAGAAACTACTCGATTACGATATGGTGAATTCTATGATTGTTTCTTGGATCCTATGTAGTATGGACCTTGAACTTGCCGATTCTATTCCCTTTTGCACGACGAGGCTAAGTGCTTGTGGGACTATCTTGAGAAGCGTTTTTGTGTATCTAACGACCTTCGTCTACAACAACTTCACTCTTCCATAACTTTATGTAATCAATCTCCATCTATGTCTTTTGATGAATATTACACTCGGTTAATGAGCGAGGCTTGATGATTATCTTAGCCGCCTAAAACCGCTTCACGCTTGTGTTTGTGGCAAGTGCACTTGCGATCTTGTCGGAAAATTTGTTGTAGATCATGAAGAAGAGTAGTAGCATCCGTTTCTTATCGGATATTATGATGATTGATTCAGTACGGTTTGATCAAATTTGTTGTCTCAATTACCTCCGCGGCATTAAGTCGATCCTATCAA
The DNA here is from genome assembly GCF_026745355.1 of Beta vulgaris subsp. vulgaris. NCBI lineage: Eukaryota > Viridiplantae > Streptophyta > Magnoliopsida > Caryophyllales > Amaranthaceae > Beta > Beta vulgaris. The sequence continues at coordinate 23,526,196 of NC_079210.1, read as the reverse complement.
GCTCTTCTTCAAGAACAGCATTCCCACTCTATTTCTCGCAACACCACTCTCACAGCGGATGTCCACGCCTTTGCTCTACAGTCTGCTCGCCCTTCTTCCTTTTCTCATGTGGATAAATCCACCCCGCCCTGTACCTACTGCCGTAAGAAGGGCCATGAGCAGGCTGCCTGCTTCAAGTTACACAGCAAGCCCGCCTGGTGGGAAGCACGCTACGGCAAAGAGGGGTTAATTACTGCCCAACTGACATACTCCTAGTCAGTCCCTACTCCTATTGCTTGCGCTCACGGACTTGCTGCTGGTGTGCACACCAATGTTGTGCATGACCCAGCTCTTGCTTCCGCCTTTGGAGGCACTCTCCTTGCAAACTTGAACCCATAACCGGTTCAGATTTTGTTAAATTTGATAAATGCAGAAAAATATTCTACTGAACAGATGATAGGTGCTTTTCCTCCTATCCCTTGGATTATTGATATAGGGGCTTCAAATCATGTTGGTGGGGATTATTCTTGTTTACATAATGTGCATAATATTATTAATTGTATCGTTGGTTTACCCGATGGACAATTTGTTGTTGCAACTTTGGAGGGAAGTGTTTCTCTTTTTCCATGCCTTACTCTTTACCATGTTTTCTTTGTTCCGTCTATTCATTGTAGTCTTATTTTGGTGTCCAATTTTAATTGATGAGTCTCATTGTAATGTTTAATTCACTAATTCTTAGTGTGCTATACAGGACCAAGACTCGGGGACTCTGATTGGAGCCGGGGTGCGTCAAAATGGACTATATTATTTCCGAGGACTCCCTATTTTCAAGCTGTTATTGTTCCTGCCTTGACTGAATTTTAATTATGGCATCGTCGTTTGGGGATTCCGTCTGACCGGGTTGTCAAGTTAGTCCCTGCTATTTGCTCTAGTACATCTAATAAGAAGTTGAATAAGGCTTTTGTAGTTTGTCCTCAGGCAAACAAACCCGAGATAGTTTTCGTACTAGTACCAATAAAGCTAGTAATAATTTTGCTTTGATTCAAGTCATTTGGGGATTCCGTCTGACCGGGTTGTCAAGTTAGTCCCTGCTATTGTTCCTTCTTCTTGTGATGCGATTTATTTTTTGACAATCGTGGATGATTTCTCTAGAGTTGTTTGGGTTTATTTGTTGTGAAATAAAACTGAAGTTCGATCATAAAGTTTTTTGCTCCTTTTGTGCTATGGTTGAGCGACAATTTGATACCACTGTCAAAATTGTTCGCAGTGACAACGACACTGAATTTTAATTGTTATGAAAAACTATTTTCAAACTTGTGGCATACTTTTTCAAACCTCTTGTTTGGGTACTCCGCAACAGCATGGTCGCGTAGAACATAAAAACCAACACATCCTTAATGTTAGTCGTGCTCTTATGTTTAAAGCTAATCTTCATGTTAGCTTTTGGAGTGAATGTGTTCTATCTGTAGTATATTCGATTAACAGAACTCCCTCTGGTGTCTTGAATAATAAACCTTCGTTTGAAGTTGCGTTGGGCAAACCCCCAATAAATTTTGATGAGTTGTGTGTTTTTGGTTGTTTGTGCTTCATGCCAAGCGATTTCTCCACGAAGTCATAGATGTATTTTTATGGGGTATCCAAATAATTAAAGGGTTGGAAATTATATGATCTCTCTACTGGTGATATTTTTATCTCTCGTGATGTCCAATTCCATGAAAATGAATTTCCATTTGGCTTAGAACCACCTCCCTATTCTTCTCCTGTGGACTGGTGTAATGCCGATTTTTTGGATGATCTTGAATCTGTTTTGGGTCACACACATGCCGCACCTCCCACTGCTTCCCATACTGCTGCAACACCTGCCCCACCACCTTCTGCCATGACAGCTGCACCACTACCTGCTGTCCCGGAATGTGCAACAATCTTGAGTACTTCCACCATGAAGTGTGTTCCCCATGCCTCTAGTATTGTTGCTACTTCTTCTCATTCCAATGACTCGAAAGCTTCTTTGGGTCGTAGTATGCGTACTTACCACCCTCTAAACTGCTTCGTGATTATGTTATTAATACAATGCGAAAATTGAGTCCATCTCCTGCTACTCCCGGTTCTTGAAATTGCTGCGGTACCCCCATCCTTTAGCATACTTTGTGAATTGTGACAAGTGTAATGTTAGACATCGTATATTTCTTGCTGTTATTACTGCAGGAATTCAGCCTCCAAATTTTCCGAAGTAAATGCAATATCTTGGTTAGTGTGAGGCTATGAAGAAACAAATACAACCTTTAGAGGATAATGGTACCTAGGTCATGACTGAGTTGCTTCCTGGCAAGCAGGCTTTGGGGAGCAAATGGGTCTAAAAAATCAAGTATCATTCAGATGGTTCTTTTGAACGTCTTGAAGCTCGTCTGGTTGTTTTTGGTAATCATCAGGTTAAAGGCATATATTATAATGCGAACTTTGCCCCCATTGCTAAAACGATCACTATTTGTGCATTTCTTGTTGTTGCTCCTGCAAAATGACGGGAACTCCACCAAATGGATGTTCATAATGCCTTTTCTTCATGGTAATTTGGATGAGGAAATTTACATGAGGTTCCGTCCTGGCTTCACTTTCTCCTCTCCTACTGATGTATGTCGTTTGAAGAAGTCCTTATATGGACTTTGTCAGGGTCCCCGTTGTTGGTTCGCTAAACTTGCCACAACTTTACTATGGTTTCACTCATTCTTATTCTAATTACTTCTTATTCATTATATGTCATGATCATATACAACTCTTTATTCTTGTTTATTGTTACTTCACTAGAAACACTACAAGAGGGGGGTGAATTGCATGTGTAGAAATAAATGTAACGTTTTGTGAAATTATAAAACTTAAGCAAAGAAACAAGCTATTGGGACACAATTTTTTTTACGAGGAAAAACTTCTTGGGCCCAACAAGAAGAATCAACCTCGACCACTATATATTTTAAACACAACACTTACACTAATTAGGCCAAACAACTTTGTTACAACCTAATTCTACTCGCAAACCACACCTTGAGTTCCTAAACTCAAGTTCCTGGACAACAATTCCCTTAACAGATGTTCCTATCAACTTCACTTGAAGTTTTCCCACTTTAACTTACTTCACTCAAAGCTTTTTCTGTTACAAGACTTCACTCAAAATCCCCTTACCCCAAAACCAAAATACAATGATCCATAAACTTAGTGGAATTAGAGTAAGAAGGCAAAGATCAAATGACTTTTATGAGAGAATGAAGGCACTGACACTTTACTTAGTTAAAATCACTAAATCACTTAGTCAGACACAAATTGGAACTTAATTAGACATAAGTATTTATAGTAGTGATTACTTAGAACGTGGGATTAAAGCACGTGGTAGTGGTAAAAATATTTTCCCATGATGTTCCTCAACTAGAGGAACACGTTCCTATTCACACCCATGATCTCCACGATTTAAATACAAACGTATGTTAATATTAATACTGCTTCATTAATTTTCGTAACCACTTAAGCAGTCAACAAAATTCTGATTTAATTAAAACTATTTCAATTAATAAAACCAAAATTAAATCCGTTTATTAAAATATTATCTTTAAAATTATTTTCCTTAAAACCGAAAAGGATTTTTATTTTCTAATAAAAATAAAATATTTTCTCTAAAAATATTTTCCTAAAAATCAGAGTTTTACTAAATAAAAATGATTTTCTATAATTAAGGCTTTAATCACTCATACATCATTAATTAAACGTTGTACAACTTCATACATCATTAATTGTGATATTTGAATCGAGTTTGAATTGTGAGGTTTGAAGTATATTTGGATTGTGGTGTTGAATTTTGAGTTGAATTCAAGATTGTTTGTAGTTGGATACTCAAGTTATGTTTGGTTGTAATGTTCAAATTTCAATTTTACACTTAATTTGCTATCTTATTAGGTATAAAATTGAGATTATTGCTAGTTAGGTGATTTAGCCTGGTCTAAATTGCATGACACACTAGTAGAATAAATGCTTATTTCTACGGTCATTAAGTGGCATATTGCGGCGGTTTTAGCCGCGCAACAATCAAGGGGCAACAATAGGTAATTAAAATATTGATGCGGTTTTTAAAACCACAACAATATTTGAACATATTTCTGCGATTTTACTTGGTAAAACCGCAACAATATTTATTTTTTTGATATTAAAAATACTGGTCTATTGCTGCGGTTTCTTCCCAAAACCGCAGCAATAGACACAGGGCAGGTAAATTTTTTTTTTTTCCATTTCTCTAGACATAGATTTTTGATAGTTATAACATAATTATAATATAAATATAGTTACAACAATCCACTATTACAAATTTGTGAAAAACCAACTAAAAGATTAAAATACTGAAATGAAAAGACTAAGAAATACATTGAAACTAAAAGGTAAGAAACTGAAAAATTATGAAACTGAAATTTAAGGTGACCCAAAAAAACAGCTAACCCAAAAAACAAAACAAAAGCAAAAAAAAAAAGAACCAAATAAATCTGCACCGGTTGAACAACCAACCAAAAAACAAAACAAAAGCAAAAAAAAAAAAAAAAAAAACTGGACCGGTCGAACAGCCAACAACAAAACAAAAGCAAAGAATAAAAAAACAAAATAAATTTGGACCGGTCGATGGTTTGGTATTAGGGTTTAGGTCGATGAGGAGGAGGAGATGAGAGAGTGTAAGGAGAGAGAGAGAGGAGAGAGAGACGAGAGAGTGTAACTTTTTTTTTACTGATGAGGAAATGAGAGGAGAGAGAGAGTGAGGAGAGAAGGTTAACGGCTGGGAGTGATGAAGAAAGAATAAAACCCTAATAATTGGGTTGTGCCTTGTATTTTAAACAGCCTATTGCTGCGGTTTGTTGTTGGAACCTCAACAATAGGTTCAAATATTAAAGAAAAACTAATATTTTAATATATTGATGCGGTTTTGACTGAAAACCGCAGCAATACAGCTGGTCAAAAAGTCAACTTAAGTTTGAAAATTTTCACGTTGAAATATATTGCTGCGACTTCTAGCCGAAACCGCAGCAATATGTTTATTTTATATTTTTCTTTTCTTTTTACGTGATATATTGCTGCGTGTGGGGAAAATCGCAGCAATACTACCGCAGCAATAAGCAATTATTCTACTAGTGACAACAAATGGTAACTAGTTTAATTTAGGCCTGCAAAGATGGTTGTAAGTTCAAATTAGAATATAACTTGGACTAGTTATTTAAACATAAAGATATGATATGTTTAGATTAACTAGTGATTAATGATGTACTTCTAGTTCTATGATGCTTCTAGTTTAATCGTCGGAAGTTGAGAAATACTTGTGGTGATTAGATTAGTTTTGAATCGATATTCGGCCTAGTTCAATATTGATTAAAAGTATGAAAGTATAGGGGAGTTTGGCTACTTGAATTCCTACAATTAATCTATCTAATCAATCTTGAATTTATGAAATTGGAAGTATAATCAAGGTTAGGAATTTTCAAATCTCTAAAAGTATTATGAGTTTAAAGTAGAATTACTTGTCGTCATTTGTAAATAGTAGGTTAGACTTATCTTTAGTTGTTTTTAAATTCATAAAAACATCTTGTAAACCCCCCCATCCAAAAAAAAACGTGAATATGTATATATTAGTAAATAACATGTATATAACAGTTGAGTACTCTTAATTAGTTGAACTTGGATTTTAGGATTATATAAACCTCTCAGTGGGATCCACCCTTATTTATCGTTGTACTAAAACTTAAGTAATATTAATGTGGATAAAATAAGGTTTTAATTTATACGCATAACAACACGTACCACCTTTAAACCAAAGTTTGTAGGTGTTTTTGGTGGAGGAACTGTGGTGTTTTCTTGTGATGGCCCTGCTGTTCTTGTGAGAGGAACAAAAGGTGAAGTGGTGGTGTAAAGTGAAGGAAGCAATCGAGGTTGGGGCGGTAGGGCAGTAGATGTAGAGGAGACACTAGTGGAAAAAATCCTTTCCAATGCTGTAAAAAATGTGCTTACTGATCCGATTTTAGTCCGCATCGGGTGGGTAAATTATTTATTGATCCAGTTTTGAAGGAAAATCGGATCAATTAATCATATTAATTGATTTGGTTTTCCATCAAAACCGAATCAGTTTAGTGTAAGTATGATTATTAAAAAAAAATCATATTAAACTAACTGATCCGGTTTCCAGCAAGAACCGAATCAGCTAGTTGAAATAAATAAATAAAAAAATTAGCTGTCACAACAGCTGTAGGACCTAGATGTAATTAAAATGCACCAACTCTATTACTCTGAGTTCAGAACATGCATACATTAACAACCGTAATTAAAATGCACCGGTTGTAATTAAAATACACAAAGATAACATGAACAAAATAGCCCAATTAGAGAATTCATTCTCCCAATTCTCTAGAACAAATGCTGGATGCATTATTAACACAAGATTCCTTCTGATTTCTCTATGAAGTTGTAGACTTGTTGGATTCTCCATCTTTTCCAAACACAGCAGCCAAAGCAGCATATGGTGGATGCAATTTACTTAGTCCACACACACACAATATTTCCCGCGGGGGAGGGAGAAGGGGGGAGGGGGGTTTAATGCCAGCAACACACACAAATTCAAAATGCTTTAAGTGAAGTTAGATAATTCCACTTACTGGGAGATGAAATGTTCCATACGCAGTCAATAGAGGTTACTTCACTTGATGTTGAAAGAAGAATATTCAGTCACAATAGAGGAAGGTATCGATGCACAATTTTGGCAATACATTAAATTCGAACTAATCCAGCATTTGTGATGAATTGGTAATTAAAAAATAGCAGTAAGTTTGAGGAACAAGTACTAACAAGTAGCCTTCTCATCGCCTTCACAACATCAACCCAACAAATTGACTAATTGACATCCAAATACCCTTTTATACCCCCTTAGAAATTTGATATCAAATTTTTGTAGAGACAACCATCCTACTGCTGGAGTGAAGATCATCCTTTTCTATTCTCAAAGGACAAAATTGCTACTGCTACATTACCAACAAAAAATTCTAATTCTGATTATTCAGCAACTTAATTGATATTTACGATTCAATCTCCTAATATGGCGAATAGGAAACACCAAAATTCAAGCCAAACAAAAACAAACAGTAAAGCGATTATAAAAGTGATCATGGACTGATAATTAACAGATGCAAGAGCCTTGATAAGGTAAAATAAGCATATTACCTAGGGAATCAAAAAAATGTATTTCATACCAGAAACTGCATGGTGTGCGGCCAAGCAGACTTGTTGAAACGTTTTACAGCAACCCGCTTTTGGTTATCCCGCTTCGCTTTGAATACAATATTGGGTGCCTTTTCTCCATGTTTAGAAACTATGTTCTCAACTGCAAAGCTAGATGCCACTATCCTAAGTTGTTGAATGCCGTACTCGCGAAATACATCAGATCATCAGGCTCACCCTTCGACTCGTTCTCTGATAAATATGAAAGGGGAAATGTAATAGCAACTCTAAAGAGTTCTACTATTAGCTAATAACAAGCTGAAGAAGTAGAGAGAGAGAGATAGATTGAAGAGAGAGATAGAAGGGAATAGAGATAGAACGATAGAGAGAAAGATAGGAGTAAGTTTGTCATTGATTTTCTGAATGAATTCCAAGTATAGCTACTGTTAGCTACTTATACTGAAAATACAAGCTAACAGAATTTCTTAACAGATTGCTAATAACAGAATAACTATATTCTGTTACATTCCTTCCCCTTATAAAGAATTCTTACAGCAATTACATGAATTCAAACACTTAAAGAACAGTTTTATGGTATTGAAAATGTAGGATAACTGGATTCAAATTGTTGTGCCCATTCCCAAGTAGCTTCAGAAATAGGACAACCCTCCTATTGTACTAAGTACTGCACCTGAGCTGTATTCTGATGCTTCACCACCCTCTTTTCTAGGATAGCTGCTGGTTGTAATGTCGATGTGGCAGATGTACCTTGCAACCAAGCAGGAATATGAGTAATAGTAGGTAAGTCTCCTCTAAATTGCTTCAATTGAGACACATGAAACACTGGATGCACTTGAGCATTATCAGGTAGCTGAAGCTTATAAGCTACTTTTCCTACTTTGGTAATCACCTTGAAAGGCCCAAAGTAACGAGGAGAAAGCTTTTCACTTGTCGAAGACTTTAAGGTTTTCTTTCTGTAAGGATGTAATTTCAGCCAAACCCAATCGCCAACATCAAAATTTTTGTCACTCCTTCAATGGTCAGCCTGAGATTTCATTCTGTCTTGAGCTCTTTTAAGGAAAAACTTGATCATATGAATCATACGTTCTCTCTTTTGCATTGATCTATCTACTGCTTCTTCACAAATCTCTCCTGGTAGATAAGGTAAATGCAGTGGAGGGGGTTGGTTATAAACTACCTCATAAGGGGTAAGTTGTGTTGAAGTGTGAAAATTGATGTTGTACCACCACTCTGCCAATGGCAACCATAAACTCCAGTCTTTGGGCTTCTCACTACACATGCACCTCAAAGAGGACTCCACACACTTGTTAACTATCTCAGTTTGTCCATCAGTTTGAGGATGGTAGGCTGATGATAGTAGCAGATCTGTCCCTTGAATAGTAAAGAGAGCTTGCCAGAATTTGCTCAAGAAAACTGAATCTCTGTCACTTATAATGGACCTTGGCCATCCATGTAGTTTGAACACATTATCTAGGTAGCATTGAGCAACAATTTCAGCTGAGTATGGATGTGCTAAGGCCATAAAATGGCTATACTTACTTAGCCTATCAACTACTACAAAGATGACATCCTTCCCATGGGACTTAGGTAGCCCAGATATAAAGTCCATAGATACATCAATCCACACCTCCTCAATAATAGGCAATGGCTGTAATAACCCAGGAGAAGCTACATTTTCACTTTTGTTAGCTTGACAAATCAAGCAATTTCTGACAAAAGTTGTAACAAATTTAGTTAAACCTTTCCAATAAAAGAGAGATTTAACCCTCTTCAATGTGGCATCTCTCCCAGAATGACCTCCCATACCAGATGAATGTAACCATTGAAGGATAGTTAACTTCAATTCATTGTCAGGACCAATTAACAGCTTCTTTTTTCTTCTAATTAAGCCATCTTGTAAAGAGAAAGAAGGAACCACTACTCCATTTTGCAGATCAGTGAGAAGGTGTTGAAAATTAATGTCCAATTCATAGCTCTTTATGATTAATTGCTGTAAATTAGAATCCAAGATAGAGAGAGCTAAGCATAATACCTCAGCACCAGAGATTCTGGAAAGAGCATCTGCAACCAAATTGTCACTTCCACTTTTGTACTGAATGATATAATCAAACCCCATCAATTTTGAAAGCCAAAATTGTTGAAAAGGGGTAGAGATTTTTTGTTGTAAAAACATTGAGGCTCTTTTGGTCTGTTCTAATAATGAATTGTTGCCCAGACAAATACTGTTCCCATTTCTGAACAGCAGTAACAAGAGCTAAAAGTTCTTTTTCATAGACTGACAACTTCTTCCATTTGGGACCCAGTGACTTACTAAGAAAAGCCAAGGGATGTCCATTCTGCATCAATACTGCTCCTATACCATAATTTGATGCATCAGTCTCCACAACAAAGGGCTGAGAGAAGTCAGGCAATGCGAGTACAGGTGCTGAACTTAAAGCTTGCTTGAGGAGTTCAAAAGCTTTCTGAGCATCTGGGGTCCAGGAAAACTCTCCTTTCTTCAACAGGGAAGTGAGAGGCTTGCTAATGCAAGCATAATCCCTTATGAACTTCCTGTAATAGCCAGCTAGGCCAAGGAAGCTTCTCAATTCTTTGACACAAGTAGAAGCAGCCCATTTCAATACAGCATCTATCTTCTTTGGATCAGTCTGTACTCCAGTGCCTGAAATAAAGTGTCCAAGGTATTCCACTTTATCCATTGCAAAGGCACATTTACTCTTCTTTGCAAATAGAAGATGTTGCCTCATCAACTGAAACACTGAATGCAAATGTGAAATATGATATGCAATATTAGGACTGTAAACTAAAATATCATCAAAAAATACTAGAACACATTTCCTAAGTAAGGGTTTGAAAATGTGATACATCCAAGATTGGAAAGATGCTGGAGCATTAGTTAAGCCAAAAGGCATAACTAAGAACTCATAGTGCCCATTATGAGTTTTGAAAGCTGTCTTGAATACATCGTCCTTGCTTACTCTCAACTGATGGTAGCCTGCCCTGAGATCAAGCTTGCTAAACACTGTTGCCCCTGATAACTCATCAATTAACTCATCAACCACAGGAATAGGAAACCTATCTTTAATTGCCTTTTGATTTAAACTCCTATAATCCACACATAGCCTCCAGGAACCATCCTTCTTGCCAACCAATACAACAGGAGATGCAAAAGGACTACAACTAGGCTGAATGATGCCCTGTTCTTCCATTTCATAGACCAACTTTTCAATGATATCTCTTTGTTTAAGAGGATATCTATATGGTCTAATATTAATTGGGTTTGTACCAAACTCAAGAGGGATCCTGTGATCATATACTCCCCTAGAAGGAGGTAATGATGTAGGTGCAGCAAAAACATCTGAGTAATCATCCAAGACTGTCTGGACTTCAGTAGGGACAACAGTAGTATCATCACTTACACAATTCACAATTCCCAAATTATCAATGTTTGTGCTAGCCAATTGCATAAAATACAATTGAATGGACTGATTGAACAGTTTCTGAGTACCCAAAGTAGTCTTCACACCTTTAGGAGGTATACCTTGTAAGGTATGCTGCACACCATCCAACTCAAATTGCATAACCAACCTCTTAAAATCCCACTTGACAGTACCCAATTCACTAAGCCACTGGATACCCAGTACCATATCACAACTTCCCAGGGGAATCAACAACATGTCAGATTGAAATTCAATGTTATGTAGCTTCCATCTGAAATTTTTACAAATGAATTGACATGCTAAGTGGTTGCCATCTGCAACAGTGACAGCTTGTGTAGCAATTGGTTCTAGTTGTAAACGTAAAGACTTAGCTAAACTTAAGTCTAGGAAATTATGAGTACTCCCAGAATCAACCAATATATGTAAAGGTTTCTTCCCATACAACCCAGTGACTCTCATAGTCTGGTAATTTATCATTAAGATTTATCATTTCGTGATTTCAGTTCAGCAATCAGGAGAAAAACGAAGAGAAAAGCATGTGGTTGCCCATTTCGGTTGTTCCTTGTCCCGATGAAGAACTATTCGTATTGGGTTGTCAAGACTAAGGCGGAACATAGGTTTCATAATCACCCAATGATGTTATACCCAGAGGGTCATCGACAGATTAGCGGTCTCAGTCCCGGTGCGAAGAAGTTAGTTGGAGAACTAACTGCAGCCCATGTGAAACCACAACACATCATGAAAGCCATTACAAGTGCATTTCCGTCATTGAATCCTAACATGAGGCACATTTATAATTGTAAAGATTTGTTAAGAAGAGAGAGATCAGAAGGCAGAAATGCAGCTCAGGAGTTTCTTCATCAGGCTGTTCAAAGCAATTACCTGTTTTGGCTTGATTCGGACGAGATGGGTAGGGTGACACATACATTCATTGCACACCCGACGTCCGTGAACTTAGTCCGTACATATCCGCATGTGATTCACATTGATGCAACATACAAGACAAACAAGTACTTGTATCCTTTGGTGAGATTGTTGGTGTCACACCAACCAACAAGAATTTTCTTGTTGCATGGTTTGCTGCAGCATGAGGATGCTGAGAGTTACCGTTGGATGTTGTCGGCACTAAAAAACCTCATTGGCTGTGTGGCGCCAAATGTCATTGTGAGTGATCGAGATCTGGCTTTATGCAAATATATCTCGGACGTTTTTCCCACATCTGCCATCTACTTTGCACGTGGCATATTAACAATGATGTGGAGGCATGGGTAGCGAGGAAGTGTGGTGGGAAAAGCAGATCGGGATTATGTTCGGCCGAGGGGTTGGGCTAGGGTTATGAAGTCAAAAACGAGGATGAGTATGAGAAAAATGTAGCCAATATGATGGATGAGTGGGGTGAACTTGGCAAAAACACATCATTGATTTTCCTACTATATCAACGGAACTTGGCTTGTGCACAAGGAGAAGTTTGTGCAATGTTGGACGGATCGAGTACGACACTTTGGCAACACAACCAACAACAGATGCGAGAGTTCACATTCGGCTTTGAAGGAGTGGATTGCTACTCCAACCGAAGCAATCGACACATTATTTATGCAGATCGATTCTTTTGTTGCCGGACAGTTGACAGAGATCAGAAACTCCTTGGAAGCCTCCCGTCGTAGTCATGGGACTGAGTTTGACATACTACCATATAGCGCCTTGAATGGTGTTTGCTCTCAGTACTGTTTGGAGCTGATTCAGATGAGTTTGGTAGAATCAAGGTTATGATGGGATTGGAGTAGATGCGGATGTGTAGTTCAGAATACACATGGTATTCCGTGTGCTTGTCACACCTTCTTCGCCGTGCAGAACGGGCGTCTCCTATACTGTCAGGAGGTTGATCCATTTTGGTACAGACTAGCCATTGGTGATGGTACAGATTCAGCTGAGATATTATCTGAGCGCGATCAGGACCGTCAGTTCTTCATGTCATTAGTGACCGAGGTACAGGCTAGGGATCCCGCGATCATGAGGTCTGTTTCTCGGGTACTCCAACTTGAATTGTACCCCGACCGTCGTTCATTTGAGGAGCCAGAAGTTAATGCGACGAGTAAAGGTCGGGGAAAGTTGAACAAGGGCTTGCGACGGAACAAAAGTGGGTTTGAGCACGTTATGGGCAAGTCTACGAGTAGTGGCAAATCTTCTGCGGCCACTGGTAATTATACTTATATCTATTTCTTTAATTGTTTGTTTTGTATATTGGACACATTTAATTAAATTGATTTGTACTAACTTTGCAGGATGGAGATTCGATATGGAACGTTTTCCATACTTTCATAGACTTCCACTGACCATCCAAGAGCATATTGAAGGCTGGCTTGATGTAGTTGCCGATGGTAATTGTGGTTTTCGATGCGTAGCAGATGCTTTTTGTTCGGGTCAAGACAATTGGGACATTGTACGTCGAACTACGGTGAGTGAATTGCATCAAAATGGTCCTCTGTTTCATTGGATATATGGTGATGATCTGAATGAGGCAATTACGCGTATTACATGGGAAGGTGAACGTTGGGGGAGGAAACATATATGGAGGTCCTTGCAGATTTGTACCCCATTGCGAACCATTACAGATGCACAATCTTTTTTTTCGGTCTAAATGTCGTTTTGATATGTCGGCTACAATTCTTCCAGTTGATGTTGGAGGTAGGAACGCTCTGCCACAAAGAGAGTTAGCCATAGCTCATCTTGGGAGTTACAAGCATTTCATTCGGCTTCAACTTAAGCAAGGACACCCGGTCCCTCAGATTCCTCCACCATGGTTTAGAGTTGCTTCCCAAAATGTTCTTTCTTGGGCACAACATTATTCAAGACGGACACAACGTTGGGATTCATCGTCGACCTCTACGACTCGAACAACGACTATAACTATTGATTAGTTTTAACTCTTTTTACTTGTACTAACTGTGTTAATTTATAAAGTAAGGGTAGTATTTTTGAATGAGTTGTGTTGAATGAATCATGTTCCCAAATAAATTTTAAACAATTTCAATCTCGCTGGTAATAAAGAAGAAAAATGAAAAACTACTAAAATTCATTTTTGGGCCGGAGTCTTCTATTTTTAGTTTTGGGACAGTTTTGAACATTTGTAATGAATTTTTTAAACACTTTCATGTATACACAAAAAGCATATAAAAACATAATTTGAACTAAATAAAACTACTACAAATAGTTAAAAGTATTATGAATTCTAAAAACTAACAAAAACATCGAGTTCAAATAAAATCTGCTAATAATGATTTAAAGTGTTTAAACATAACTAAAATATGCTACTCATTCTCTTCATTCGTATTGTTTAACACTTTGTTCCAATCCTGAATGAGCTGATCAAACGTCTGACATGTTTCTGTTAGCCATTCACTCTCATCCCTATGTTCTAATACTGGACGGGTTGCATGTATCCACCTATTCATCCACTGAAAAACAAAAAAATATATATTTACGTGCTCGTCAATATATGAAATACAAGTACATTAATCCAAATATTTAAACCATTTAAATATATTTACCTGCTCGGTCGCCGTACGATCTGGTATGGATCGTGCAACATTACCTCCATTCAATAGATATGGATGTGAATGTCGTTCATACCAAGACAAGTAATCAGTAGAACAAGCCGACGGGGCTGAACCTTTATTAAATAGTTCTAAGTATATACAATTACCTGTTGTACACAAAATAATATTTGTTTAATAATAATAATAGTAATAATAATAAGAAGAAGAATCATAATAATAATAATAATAATAATAATAATAATAATAATAATAATAATAATAATAATAATAATAATAATAATAATAATATAATAATAATAAATAATAATAATAAAATAAAATAATAATAAAATAATAATATAAAATAATAATAATAATAATAGTAGTAGTAGTAGTAATAATAATAATAATAATAATAATAATAATAATAATAATAATAATAATAATAATAATAATAATATTATTATTATTAGTATTCTTACCTGTCGGGAACGAGGACCATGATGACTCACAGTAGACAGGAGAAGATTGCACAATATACTTTCCCTTGCTAGGCCTAGATGCAGACTCTGGAGCAATAACAGGAACATGTACAATCTGCATACGACCTAACTGCCGCAAACATCGATCAGGCATATAGGGCTCGACGACTCCCCAATATCGAATGGTACCCCTGTATAATGTTCTCGAGATGGTGGTCGGATCAAAATCATGACCATAAGGCAACCAATCCACCTACACTTTTTACAAATATCAGCAACCTTATTTAATGACTTCAAGTATAAAAAAACTCATAATAATAGTACATAAAAATTAACTTACATCCTCTGCTATGAGAGTGTCCAACTGTCTCCTGATGGAACAAAGACGGTCATGAGACCTCTTCTCCGGGTACACAGTCCAACTCTGCGCTCGTGGACCTCCCCCACCACTAATATGCTGTGCGCGTGGCCTGAAGCATGGAAAGTACTCATAAATCCATGCTTGGAGTAAAGTCAAACATCCAGTGATCCCAACTGTGGAGGTCCGACTAGCCTCACCCAACTGACGATACAAGTACGCAAGTGTAGCCGACCCCCAGGAGAACGTGTGAACGCTATCTAGAGAACTAGCCTCAACAAGGTCAAATGGTCTCAACCTCGATCCACTCTTATCTTTGAACAAACAACACCCTAAAATCAACCATATAATGCCCGTCAGCTGTCTCTCCAATGGAACAGGTGGCTCTGCTACCAGAATCTCAGCAACCCCCTGTGCACTAATAGCACCATTATCCCAAAATGGACTCCCAAGGTCTGCAATTGTCCTACCGAGAAAAGTCAACAACCAAACCCTAAGAGCACCAGATGAAGTGGTGTCATGAACCAGACACCCCTCAAATGGAAGATGCAATATATGCACTACATCATGCATCATGATCATCATCTCCCCAAACGGTAGGTGAAAAGAACTCGTATCGGGTTGCCACCGCTCGACAAATGCTGAAATCAAGGGTGCATCAATGTGTGTGAACATAGTAAAAGGGATATGGTACAGAGACGTCCTACGAAGACGAGCCTGTATCGGCGGAGGCAATGTCCTAACCCATGTCCTAAAACGTGCACAATTCCTCTCTTGGGTCTGACACTTCAGGGGAATTCTATCCCCCCTCCCCAAATCTCCATAGCTACGTGTCCACCAAAACTAGGGATAACTGACCCAACCGTAGGTCCTCCTGCAACTGGACCTGTGATCTTCCAGCTAAGGTCATCAACATCTTTCCCCTTTCCCTTTCGACTCTCAACAGTCGATGAACTCCCCTCTCCCCGAATAAATCGCCCACCCTTACCCTTACGAACATTCCAACGATCATCAACTGTAGGGTCTAGATCTCTCAAACTCCCGCATAACTGCCTCGTCAACATCATCATTTGTAAAGAACATCCCCCCCCCCGCCTCATCTACATCCTGATGCTCCATTACATCGTACGACCCACCAACACCCTTATCGTGTAACTGAAGCTGACGTCGCGGCTCAGTTGGGTTCATCCGCGTCCTCCTAACGGAAGCGGAAACACCACGTGAATGCGGATGACGCGGTCCTGAATCCTCGTACTGCGCAACTCGAAATCCGGGAAGCGTCTTACCGGCAAATTGTTGAAACCCAGATGGCTATTTCATCAACAATTACTTTAATAAAATATTCCAATAATAATAATAATAATAATATTAAATATAAATATAATAATAACAACAACAATAATAATAATAACAATAATAATAATTATAAAAATAACAACAACAACAAATTATTAACCATAATAATAATAACAATAATAATACTAACAAAATTAATTATAATAGATATAAATATAAATATAAATATTAATAATAATACTAACAAAATTAATTATAATAGATATAAATATAATAATAATAATAATAATAATAACAATAACAATAACAATAACAATAACAAAATTAATAACAATAATAATAATAAATATAATAATAATAACAACAACAATAACAATAATAATAACAACAATAATAATAATAATAACAATAATAATAATAATAATAATAATAATAAAATTAATAATAATAATAATAATAATAATAATAATAATAATAATAATAATAATAACATAACCTAACAAAAACTTAAGAAATAACGCCATGGAGAGGAATCGTCTGCCGGAGACGAGCCACCCATGGGGTGATCGTCTGCCGCAGACGATCCACCTATGGAAAGATCGTCTGTCCAGGACGATCCTTCCATGGGTAGATCGTTTGCGGCAGACGATCGCCCCATGGCAGGATCGTCCTGGACAGACGATCTTTCCATAGGTGGATTGTCCTGGACAAACGATCCTTTGAATTTTTTTTAAAAAAAAAATACCTGAGACGACGACGCCGGTTCTTCTGCGTCCTCCTCCTCTGCTGCCGCGATCTCCGCCGCCAAAGTTGCCGCCTCCGCCTCCTCTTGTTGTCGTCTGGCCTCTGCAGCTCTTGCAAGTGCAAACTCTGTTGCAGGGCGGAGGATAATTTTTTTCTTCTTCTTTGGATTTTCCTCAATGCCAGACATTTTTTTAGAAGTTTAGGGAATGGATGAAGAGTGAAGGAAGAAGATGGGAAGTCTAGACGTCAGCTTCAGTGAGTGAGAGAGAAGATGTTTGGGCGATTCAAGTGGGTAAAAAATCAGTGAGAGAGAAGATGAGAGAGAAGGGGGTAAAAAATAGAAAACATAAGTAAGGGTAGTATAGTATATTATGGGCGATTTTAAGAATTTTATGGGCGATGTTTAAGAATCCCCCTAAAGTTTGACTGAAGTTGTTACTAGTGTCCTATTAAAACTTAAAAGATTGAAGTTACTATGGTGACTATTATGCTATTAAGAGATTATTGGTCGAGGCTATACTAATAATTCCTTTAAGCTATGGTAATTATTATGCTGTTAACAAACTAAAGGTGCTAAATTTTAGTTGTTTTTATAAGATTGCCAAACTGGTGTCAAGGACTGTAGTTGAGCAAAAAGTTCACATGATTGAATGTAATCTTCCCAATATTTGATATATAAAAACAAGTTTTTTATGTAAACTATTATATTTAAATAGTATTAATGTACAATTCACTGAAAAATATCAATAAAGCTTTAGTAAATTTAGCAAAACATATCACCAAATGCAAACTCTCCTAAAACAGTTTAGCAAATAAGCAATAACATTAAATAAGACCAACACAATATCCTCAAAACCAAAAAAGCAAACAAACTCACGCGACAAAAATACAGAATTGAAACATTTGTTTCTGCTCCAAGAAGATAGGATGAAGAAATTTTACCAAATTGCACTTTCTCAGATTCATGGCGTTAAAAACCATAACAATTCGCAACATCGATGCCCGCACAAATGACTTTTATGAGAGAATGAAGGCACCGACACTTTACTTAGTCAAACTCACTAAATCACTTGTCAAACACAAACTGAAACTTAATTAGACATAAGTACTATAGTAATAATTACTTAGAACGTGGGATTAAAACATGTGTTAGTGCTAAAAATGTTTTTCCATGATATTCCTCAAATAGAGGAACACGTTCCTTTTCACACCCATGATCTCCACGATCTAAATACAAACGTATGTTAAAATTAATATTGCTTCCTTAATTTTCGCAACCACTTAAGTAGTAAACAAAAATCTGATTTAATGAAAAACTATTTTAATTAATAAAACCAAAATTAAATCCTTTTATCAAGATATTTTTTTTCTTTAAACATATTTTCCTAAAATTCAAAGTTTTATTAAATAAAAATGATTTCCTATAATTAAGGCTTTAATCACTCAAACGTCATTAATTAACTATTGTACTGCTTCAACCTATGTCTAGTTCCTTTCAACAATCAGTTGCTTTAACTCGATATAACAATGCCACTTTGTCTGTTCTTTGCAAAGGAATAAGCACTCATTCGAATTTTAAATTGCCACAGTTCCTTACCAATTATTACTCGTTTCTTTACATTGGAACTAGAAACAAGAACCCTTGCTTTTCTCCTCTTGTTCCAACGCTTCTCCAGTATCAATTCCTTGAGCATCTTCACTTAGTTTTCAAAATCCAAACTTGATTTCTTCTCCTGACTTAGTATTCTCTTTGCTCTTTTCATAGATACCTTGCAAAAATCCATTCACTTAACAACTTGTTAGTTTGTATCTTTGTTCCTTTGTCATCACCAAAACTAGGGTTCAACATTTATGTATTCTCTCTAGCAATTATTCTTCCGTTTGTCTCTCCTTTCAAGCAGTATTGGGACTTTGCTTTCATATGATGGATCTTGGTCCTTTGAGATATTTTCTTTTCATTGAGGTTGCCGTAACTCTAATTGTCTTTTTCTTTGTCAAAGAAAATATAGTTTGCATATTATTGCAGAATCTAGGCTTTTTGGTGCAAAGCCTACGACACTACTCCTCTTGAGTAGAATCACAAGTTGGCTTTGGCCATTGCCGAGTTTCTTTCAGATCCCGAGGCTTATCGTCGTCTTGTTGGTAGCCTAATTTATTTTTCTTTTACTCGTCCTGACTTGGCTTATACGGTTTATATCTTGGCTCAGTTTATGCAACAGCCCTGCTACACTAGTAGAGTAATTGCTTATTGCTACGGTTTTACCCATACGCAGCAATACACCACGTAAAAAAAAAACAAAAATCAACCTATTGTTGCGATTCTGGGTGAAAATCGCAGCAATATATGTTAATAGGAGATTTTTAAAATTATTTGACCAGTTTGACCAAATATATTGCTTCCGTTTTTATATACAACCGCAGCAATATAAAGGCTTAATATTTGTCAGTTAAATCGCACCTTTAAGTGTTACAAAACCCTAAATCTAAAAAAATAAAGGTCGTGCCCCCCTCTCTCCCCTCTCCCACTCACTCCTACTCCTTCCTCTCTCATTTTCGCAGATCTACTGCATTCTCTCTCCTTCACCCTTCACCCTCCTGCATTCTCTCTCCTCTTTCTTTTCCAAAAATACACGGGAAGAAAACAACCGGAAATACACTGCCTCTATGTCCAGTTTCTTCGCAGGAAATACACGGCGACAGTTGTCGCTCGAGAAGCCGTTGTCGCTCCACCGCTCGCGAAGCCACTGTCCCTCCCTCTAACCCCTCTTCCTTTTTTTGTTCGAAGTGGTTATGGTTGTGGTTCGAAGTTTGGTTCGAAGGAGAGAAAGGAGTTAAAACTCCGGCGATGACGAGAATCGAACCGGCGAATTCTCAACCGCCAGATCTGAATTTTATTTCATTTTTTTGTAACCTTTAATTTTATTTGCATTGTTCCATCTTGTTCTTGTTTTTCTTAGTTTTGATTTTTTTTAATTAGGCTTGGTTATTGTTTGCAATTATGGAAAATTATGATATATAGTTATATTATTTTGATGTTATTAACTTTCATGAATTACATTTTAATATATGTTTAACTTTCCCATATTACTGTGAGTTGTGATGTTAGGATTCTTCCTTCATCTTTCTGTTTCTCACTCATAATGTTAGTCTTTTTTTAATGTTTTGTAGTTAGATTTTGTTGAAAGTTTATGGTTTTTTGCTATTTTTCTGAATTTTGTTCATTCGTCGAATTTAATGAAAAAAGGCAAAAAAAAAAATTCACCTACACCACTACCTATTGTTGCGGTTTTGGCTAGGAACTGCAGCAATATGCGTGTATATTGTTGCGGTTTACCCTAGAAACCGCATCAATAAAATGAATATATTGTTGCGGTTTTCGCTAAAAATAGTAGCAATATGTTATAATATTGCTGCGGTTAAAAACCGCAGCAATATATTAATTACCTATTGCTGCGCGGCCAAAACCGCCGCAATAGGCCACTTAATGACCGTAGCAGTAATAATTTACTCTACTAGTGCTAGGAGTATTGGGATACTATTCTTTGGGTTGTTCGGTATCTAGAAGGTTGTGTGGGTAAAGGTGTAACAACCCGCATTTCCGAGCTGCTAGCTAAACACACTTAAGATTCACTAATTACAATTAACGCTAAATAAACCTCGAATTATATTCACTCGCAGCGGAAACATAACCTATTTACACGATCCTGGACCCGTGGGTTAGGGCCCACAACATAATAACTTCAAAACCAAATATCAAAATACAAAATATTTTACTGGATTCCAAATAATAAAATACTTAATTCTCATAGAAACACTTAAGTACTTCTAGATATAACTTCTGAATCACTAATATAATTACAATCTTCTAACTAAACTCTCACTCTGCTCCACTCTAGGCCTCCAAAAAAAACTTACAAATACCTTAACATTAGACTCTTCCCCCACCAGGACAGGTTCCAAGAACAAGAACAGTGAAACTGAGTACACATTCCAGAAATTATTTTTGGTGCCTTAAATAGTTCAAACACTGTTAAGTTATCGATTAAAATATTATAACAAGCGATACAAACATAAATTAAATCTATTTAAATAAATAAATTTCAAATCATAAAAACCAAAATACTTAACAATCAAGAAGGCATTTTTCCCCTAGCCATAATATCAATAACTTTTTTTTTTGGGCAGGTAAATTCTACTTCTTTTTTTTTTTGGCAATTCAACGTTGTTATTGATAACCAAAAAAATAGGGATTACAACCAAAGTGAAAGGAGCAACAGGCTGCCTCTAGACACCAGACAAACAATCTAAGTCAACAGTAGCCTATGCCTATCATTTTCATTACAATTGCAAGCTACTTTAAACAAGACTTCCTTAACTACAGCAATAGGACTTAGATTAGTACCCTTAAAGTGTTTACAGTTCCACTGGATCCAAATAGCATACAGACACTCAGTATAAAGCATCACATACAATCTGTCTTTACTTCTCTTACTCCTAGCTTTCTGCACAGCCTTCCTTAATTCACCCCCAGCAGTGCTCTCAGGAGACATCCCAATCACTTGTAGAACAGCAATCCAAACTAACTTGTTGTAATCACAATCAAAAAATAGATGTTGCACACTTTCATTTTGGACTCCACACATCTTGCAAAGTGTACTGCACTCTCTGTTCCATTTGCTCACTCTGTCTGCAGTTGCTAATCTGTTCAATAGGGCCAGCCATAAAATAAATTTGCTTTTAGGCATGGCTTGATTGTTACAAGTAAGCCTTCTCCAGCTCACTTTCTCAAAGTTCTCCTGTATCAGTTTATAAGTTCTCTTTATACTGAATTTCTGTAAACTACTCACCACTTCCCATCTACCAATATCCCTCAGCAGCTCCCTAGTGTCTAAAATTTTCCTCAATAACCAAGAAGTGTTACTCTTGACAATAACACTCTCAATGGATCCCCTCTTGATATAGTAAACATGTACCCAGTGCACCCATAGCTTGTCATGCTTAAATGATAGTGCCCATAGTTGCTTTAACAGAGCAGCTTTATTCCATAGGTTCATGTTGATAACATTTAGACCCCCCGTGACCTTAGGCTGCTGAATACAAGACCAAGCCACTAGAGCTTTGTTTGATTCTATGCCCCCAGTCCACAAAAACTTCCTACAAATACTCTCCACAGCTTTAATCAACTTTTTTTGGAGGGGAAAGATTTGCCCCCAATAATTTTGCATACTACCAAGAATGGTCTTCACTAACTGAAGTCTGCCTGCATATGACAATAGATGCATCATCCAGCTTTGAGCTCTGGTTGTGATCCTTTCAATCAGTGGTTTACACTGAGTGAATGAAAGTTTTTTTGTTGCCAATGGAACCCCTAAGTATCTGAATGGAAGATTCCCAATAGGCATGTTAATTTTTTCAGCAATCTGATGAGCCTCCACCTGATGTACCCCAGAGAAATATATACAACTCTTCTCATTGCTAGCTTCTAACCCAGAAGCTCTTGAAAACTTTTGAAAAGCCTCCATAATTTTCTCAACTGAACTGGTATTAGCTCTTGCAAACATAAGCTAATCATCTGCAAACATTAGATGTGTGAGACCAATCCTTTCACACTTTGGATGAAAGTTAAAATCAGGGTTTTTACTCATATCACTCAAACATCTACTCAAGTATTCCATACTTAAGGCAAAAAGAAAAGGGGATAGGGGGTCCCCTTGTCTTAAACCTTTCCTTGCATTAAAAGGTTTTGTAGGGATCCCATTCAATAGGATAGAATAAGATACTGATTGCACACAAGCCATTATCCATTGAGAGAATCTTACTGGAAAACCTAACTCCTGCAGCATACTTTCAAGAAACACCCACTCAACTGAATCGTAGGCTTTCTTTATATCCACCTTGACTACACATCTAGGAGACATGTGACTCCTATTATACCCTCTTATCAACTCTGTAGCCAATAAAATATTATCCACAATTTGTCTTCCTGGGATGAAACCTGCTTGAGAATAGCTAACAACTGTGGTAATAACTTTCTGTAGCCTATGAGTCAAGATTTTTGAGATCAGTTTGTAGATAAATGTACAGCAGGCAATAGGCCTATAATCTTTGGCATACAAAGCATTATCTTTCTTGGGTATTAAAGTGATAGCTGTACAATTAACTGGTTGATGAATGAAAGCTTGCTCAAAAAATTCAAACACTGCATCATATATATCCTTCTTAATTATATGCCAGGTTTTCTTAAAGAAAACTCCATTAAACCCATCCAAACCTGGGGCCTTTGCATCATCTATGTCATTACGAGCAGCATCTATTTCTTCAGTAGTTACCTGCTGAATAAGAGAATTACTTTCATCTGGAGTCAACCTAGCCCCTTCTCTAACAATCCTTAGGTCAATACCCTCCAGTTGTTCAGCTCTTGACCCAAGGAGGCTATAATAGAAGCTTATGATTTCCCCCTGAATTTCATCTTCCTTAGTTAACCTTTCACCCTGGTCATTATACAACACTGCTATTTTGTTTCTTGCATTCATCACTTTAACTGCACTGAAGAAGAATTTGGAGTTAGAATCTCCCAATGAAATCCACTGAATTCTAGATTTCTGCTTCAATATGCTTTCTTCAATACTTGACCATTTCCTGAGTTGCTCAAGAACCAGTTTTTCCTCCTGTTGCCTTTCAGCTACATACTCAAGGTCAGGCAAAGTTTGCAATTTAGCCAGCTTCTTCCTTAGATCTTTAACTTTAACATGAGCCTTAGAGAAGCTTTTCCTATGAAAGCTTTTCAAAGCAGTCTTCACAGCTTTTAGCTTGACCCACACACTTTTCATTTTATGATGACTATAAGTAGAATGCCAGGCCTCTTGGACCACTGCTAGGAATCCTTCTTGATCAGCTAGGAAGTTCATAAAACGAAAAGGTTTCCCTTTGTGAACTTGACCCTCTCTGGTATCAAATAACAATGGTGTATGATCAGAAATACTAGGCTCAAGATAATGAATCACCACCTCAGAGAACTGATTGATCCATTCCATATTCACAATAGCTCTGTCAATTCTACTAGACACTCTCTCTACACCAATCCCCTTATTATTCCAAGAATAAAAGTGACTACCAGTGGGAGCTTCCAACAGTTGATTATCAATCACGAAATTATTAAAATCAACTGTTTCAGCTTCGGACACATCAACTCCATTCATTCTATCCACACTATTACACACAGCATTAAAGCCCCCAATCATGATACTAGGTTGACTCTGATCATAAATAAAACTTGTCATTTCAGACCACATAGACTTCCTATCAGCAACTGAGTGCAGACCATATACTGCTATCATATGAAATTTAAACATCCCAACTCCATCATGCACCTCAGCAATAATCATCTGTTCTGAAACAGAAAGAATATCAACTTTAGCTTCACCTAAAATCCAACCTAACCAAATTCTCCCTTTATTTGAATACTCATAATTACTAATCCATTGCCACTCCTTCCTGAATTTTTTCTGAATTTTGCTGCTGTTGTGTACTCTGACTCTGGTTTCCAGTAAAGCACAAATGTTCACCTTATGAGACCTGAGGAAATGTTTAGTTTCCTTCACCTTCAGGGGATCATTCATTCCCCTGACATTCCATGTAGAGACTATCATCAGGATAAATAGGGATTAGGTCCCCTAGCACCCCCAGGAATCCCTGAGCCAAATTGCAGTTGAACTCCACTCTGCATCACACTCTTGCCCTTATCTTTATGCTTCCTTGTTACTATCTTCCATGCTCCCTCTTCTGGGTCTTTTTCTTGAGCAGTACTTGGGGTAGCAATAGGAGTAACAGTATCCCCTACCATTGTTTCTTCCACTCGACTCTCAACTTCATCTTGCTTCCTAGAAGCACCTTCTTCATGAGAGGGAAGATTAGTTATCTCCTTATTCATAGGAGCTTGTACCTGATCAGTCTTTTGCTTTACCACCCATCTCTGCACCACCTTTTCAGGCCCCTTCACTTGACCTTGATTACCACAATTGTGCCCCACCTTCTGACATTTCTTACAGAAAGGAGGAAGCCAATCAAAGCTCACCTTTTGCTTGAAAACAACCCCATAAGGATCCTCAACTTCTATCTCCTTCACCAAGTCTTGTGTCACATCTATTTCAATTGACACTCTAGCAAATGAAACTCTTAAACACTTGCTTGTACACTCATCTGCATACAAAGGTACTCCCAAAACACTTCCTATCCTACTAAGAGAATCCTCCCCAGCAGTTAAGGGGTAGATTTGGGAACTTCACCCATATAGGAATCACTTTCAGTATTTCTTCATGAAAGTTGAAATTTGCACTCCAGTGTTTAATAATCATAGGCTTACCATAAAATAAGTGAGGTCCAGAGTACAAAATATTATCCCTCTCCTCTCTGTTATTAAGTTTAACAAGGAAAAACCCTTCTTCATGCTTATATATCTTTGGTTCCTCCAGTAAACTCCAGTTAGCAGCCACATATTGGTTAATAGCTGATAGGGTAGGGTTCTGACCAACAACATATACAACAACTGCATTTTGCCAACATTCCCCCATTTTTTCTACTTCTCCTTTATCTAACTTAGCAACCCTACTACCATTGATAATGGAAGGAGCAACAAATTTCAAACCCATACCTTTTTCAGAGATACGATTAGACGCTGAAAATCCCTTCCATTTTTGTTTTGCTACCTCCTGAAGTGTTGGACCCTCATCTTCTAGTGCCACAACTTCAGTTTCCACCGTCATTTCTTCTATTGTTACTGTTCCATTGCTTTCCTGCTCCTTCTCAGTCACAAGTCTCGTTTTTTCTTGGCTCTCAACATTTCTATCCTCTCCCGGCGTCGACGAGCTACTCGTCGACCCAGCAGATTTCTTTTTCCGACCCATAACCGGCACCGGCGTACAATAGCTTAACACCTTATCGTGCGCCTTGGGAGGGTTTAAGGGTTTTAGGAAAAAGGGTTTTTTTTATTCTACTTCATATCTCATATTGGTGTTTTTTAATATCAAGAACTTATAATGTATCTAACATTAGTATTTATATGTGGATATATGCAAAAGTTACTTAAGTATTCAATTATATTCTCGTGCAATTCCCTTTCATATTCGATATATAAGTTTTCATATGCTTATGACTTAGTACCATAATCCAAAATAAATTTTCAAGTACACTTTGCGAAAAGAATTCTCTTTAATTTTCACAAAAACCTTTTCTTAAAATACACACACATACATAATAGGGGAAGAGAACACGAAAGCCATGTCTTCCTACCTTTCATATTCTGCTTGCAATACTTTTAGGTCATGACCCTACACAAAGGAGCAATATTCACTCCATAACACATAATGAGCAACTTGCTCCACAAATATTGTTCATTTTTCCCATAAAACAAAACTAAAACATAATACTTGTTTCCTTAATAACACAAACATATACTTGCAATTTATAAAGAGCTGGATTAGGAATTAAATAACACATTCAACATTCTTGAATCTCAATACTTTTATTTCAACTCCAGCTCAAATTTTAAAATAATCTTGCTTACCACAAATGTCTTAAAAGAGAATAATCTGCATAGAACGTATTTAAATCAAATGTATTCTGCACTCAAAACCAATAACATAATCCAAATGTAATATATATTTCTTAAATATTATATAAGTTGCCTAAATGTTTCCGACAACAAACACCAAGTGCGGATAAACTGTAACATTCTATCTTCATAACCTATAATTATAACATCTCCTGGAATATGGTTCGACAATTGCACCTCATTCTCACGATTTCAACCCTTTATTCTTGAACTTCCTTCCTTAACCTCTACCATTCGTACTATAGACTTCAAAATTCTCATGACATAGATTCTTCAAGTTTGATGGATTTCGTATCCCCAACACATTACCTCAATGTTGCTGGAATGTAACTCGTATTTCTATCTTTTTACTATAATACATGCGACCTCTTGTGACCATATTATACTATATTATTCACCTATGATTATTGTTGTAAATCAAATATATCTCACTCCGTACTTCCATGTCATACATAAATATTTTATGATGCAACCTTTTGTTTGAGGATTAGAGTTCCAATACATAAACTCAATATCCTAATCTAGGGTTGGGGAAAACTGACCCAACCTGTTTACCGAACACGAACCCGACCTGAAATAAGCGGGTTTGGGTTGAGGATTTTGACCCAATTAAATAAATAGGTCGACCTGATTTTACCGTTTATTTAAACGGGTTAGGTTAAGGTTGAATTTTTGAACCCGAAAATAACCTGATAAGACCCATTAAATAAATTTATATAAGAAAATGATATTTAAAATGGGAAAATTGCTCACAAAAATTTCATAAAAACTAAAGATCTATTATAAATAATTTATTGAATCATATTCTGATTTTAAGTATAGCTTTTGTACACATATACACTTAGTATTATAAATATTATAAATATTTTGAAAAAACTATAATAGATAAATGGGTTAAACGGGTTAAGTGGGTGACCCATTTAATAAGCAGGTCGGGTTAGGGTTGAGCTTTTCGACCCGTCTAATAAACGGGTTAGGTTTGGGTTGATAGAATTTCAACCCGTTTAGCATTGACCCGAACCTTAACCCAACCCGACCTGATCTGTTAACCAGCCTTATCCTAATCAATCTTAAATTCATACTTCATAATCATACTTCCCAAGTACTTGAACTCAATATTCATACTATTCTTAACACCATATACGTTTATTGTGTGCGCATGTCACCAATTTCGAAGCTCTCTGTTACACTAGAGTATCTTTTCCTCAACTTTCATTTATATAACCTTACTTATCAAATAAAGGAACTTGTACCTCTAATCTTTTTCCTCGGCCCATCTTCGAGTATGATCTCTCATAACTTGAGTATTATAATCATAACTCTCTAGTAGATATTCCTTTAAACCACAACGCATATCTTAGTCATTTATTTCACTAATACGACCTTCACATTTCAAATCTTACTTTCCAATTTCAATATATCTCTTATCTGTAATACTTATTTGGGTTATAAGAACTCACAGACCTCTTGTAACAACTTATTTAACCCTTAGAAAAATATTTGACCTTTGAAATTTACTTTCATGTTACTATCCCCTAATTTAAGTCCATCACACAACATTTTCACTCCTAGTTAGAACCTCTCAACAACCACTTTATCCATTAATCATGTCAAGATAGATCTTCCTTCTCATATAACCAAACTCCTTAGTATTCCTGAAGATATCTTCGAATTATACAATTCAACCTTTATTAATACGCCATTAAAATAACTTTTATAATAAAAATCTACTTTTAGTAATAATCTCAAGTGACAATTGTATTTCTTAAATAGAACTCGTGTATCTAATTCATTCCACATCCATTCTATCTTGAATTTCCAAGTCCACAAAACACATTTTATCAATTGTATTTCACAAGTCTTGTAATACACAAATCACACTTCTAATCTATACAAGTAGTTTAACTTGTGAAAACATATCAAGATCAAGTTATATAACTTATAAAATCAATTGAAAAATATAGTTGGAAAGTGGAAGAACATGTGTGTACCTCTTCGCCCGATCCTCATTACTACTTCGATTTATATTCAATCTCCAAGCTCCATAAATATCGATAACCATAATACTCCTCAACAACAATACCAATAATTAACAATCATTCTCAAATACTACAATTTAGAAAAGATAAATTCACTCTCTTATACTTTCTAAACTCTTTTATCAACTAATTACACATCCTTACAAGCTAAATTCATTCCTCAATAATAACAATAATCAACTATCATTCGAAAATCAATCTCACAATATTAATCTCTAATTTTAATTAATCCCTAGTCTGAATTTATGGAGAACTTATCAACAACATAATTGACAAAAATCATATTTTATGAACTGACATAAGAAGGATTAATACATATTCTTAGCTTTAATCTACTAAATAAAGAGAAAGATTCAATCTTTAAGTTTAACAAACTACCACAAACTGATTTTTTTGCTTATCAAAAGCAAGACTTAGAACTCAGTTCATTTGTAAAATCGGAAATAAATAAAACCCATTTGTATGAGGTATTTGAATTCGTGGAATTGAAAAAAGGAGGAAGAAACTTATCTTAATCCTTCCAATCGAGAGGAGTATCAACCAATGGCAGTAACAAGGCAACAATCTAGAAACAAGAACGTTGGTAAACAAAGCCAAACACAGCAGCAACACAACACAAAGTACAGCAGTAGTGCTAAACTTGAAAAGGGCATATCTTCTAGATCATAACTCCAAATTGGGTGATTTCTATGTCTAAATTCAATAACTCGAAGAGATTTACAACTTTGATGAAGAAACAAGGAGCAAATTTGGATTTAATTTTGGAGAAAATGGATGCAACAGATTATCGAAAAACTAAGGAGAGAGAAATGAAGGTAGCAACACCAAACTTGCAAAGGTCGTAACTCATAGCTCTGAACTCCGAATCAAATGATTTTTGGGTCTAAGTTCAATAAATATTCGAGATCTACAACTTTTATGCAATAAGTTTGGGAAAATTCCGACTCCAGAATACAGAAATTGAACATGCACAGTACGGGGTATAAAATCAGAGGAGAGAGAAATTGAACATCCATGCACCGTCAAATGTAATAACACAACTCATATCCCCGCAACATGCAATACTGAATTTCATCTCTCCTAACTTACTGAATGAGTTAGTCAGGTTCTTCCTGCTACTTCTCCATCCTTCCATTCTATCTCTCTCTTTTGTAACCAGCTCTTCTACCATATATATAGAATCTGATAAGGATTTGGTTTTGTACTGTGGAACACAATATTATTACGATGGATCCAAATTGCCCAAAGTGTTGCAGAAAGCCAAGGCCACGCTAACTTTCACTACCATCCTCTTTCCAAAACTTGTTCACATAGTTAACGATCTAATCCTTCAATGGAATATAATTAGAGCATTGAGTTTGTATGCCCAACTATGATCCCATATAAACTTTGGAAACTAGGTGGCAGTTCCTGAACACATGCTCTTCACATTTGACCTCATGTTGGCATAAGTAGCACATAACTGGAGTTTCAATGCCTCGCCTTTCCAAGTTTGAATTCGACACCAAAGCTCTATTGAATAACCTTCAGATAAAAACTTTCCATTTTGGTCTTATTTTCATAGCCCAAAATCTGCTCCAGATTTCTTATTAAACGTAGTACAACCTTGAGGCCTTTGATTCTCCATCAATAGCGAATACGCATCTTTAGCATTGATTATTCCAGTTTTGTTCCTACTCCATACGATGTTGTCTTCAGATTTTCGAACTTGTGGAATATAAGTGCTTAAAATTCTGCTAGTCGGTTCCTTTTTGAAAATCCTCCACACTTACGAGCTGTTCCAATTACTTTTTTCATTATTCATCAAGTCCTCTACATTTTTCAGGTTCATGTTAGAGATGCAAACCCCGTCTTTCAATCTCAATGGCTCTCCCTTAATCCACTTATCCCCCATTATTCTCGTATTACTCCCATTCCCAATCACTATACCTCTACTACATCTATATATTGCTTTGCACATTCCTTGAAAACTCCATGAAATACATGAGACTCTTTTACCCTGGAGACCTAGAGTAACTGGAGATAGCTTATATTTAGAATGAAGGATTTTTGATACCAACATCTCTTTCTTTTCAGGGATTCTAACTGCCTGTTTGGCTAGCAGTGCCATATTGTATGCACGAATATTCCTTATGCACAGGCCACCCATTCCCTTAGGAAGCTCCATTACCTCCTTCCTTTTTTCAAAAGCCTTTCTTTATTATTCCTTCATAAGAAAGTTGCAAAAATTTTATTTATGTTATGCGCAATTCTTTTCGGGATAAGAAAAACTGAAAGAAATGTTGACGAAGGGATGCAAGAATTGCATTAATTAACAAAATCTGTCCAGCATGAAACAATGTCAGATTCTTCCATTCCCCTATTCTATTCAGGATCTTTTCCACTAAAGGTTGAAATTTGCTCACACTTCTTCCATTAACCTCAACATATATTTCCAAGTATTTACCCAACTCTTCCACTGAAGGGGTACCAATCAGACTCCTCATATATCTTTTAAATCTCTGCCGGGTATTGGGGCTGAACATAATGACAGATTTAGAGAAGTTAATGACTTTACCTGAGCATTTGCTCAATTTCTGAATTATTTCCTTCACTGCCACACATGATCGTGGATTTGCGTTGAAAAAAAAAGAAGGCAATCATTAGCAAAAAAGAGGTGGGAAATGGACGGACTTCTTCTCCATAGTGGTATTCCCTTGATTAGTGCACACTCCTCTGCCTGAGCAATCATTCTAGAAAATGATTCCATAACCATTATAAACAGATATGGCGAAAGCGGATCTCCCTACCTTAATTCACAGGTTGGTTTAATTTTTTTTGACACCTCACCATTTATTAGAATGGAATAGGTAACCGTAGTCCGTAGAGACGCATTGCTTGATCCAATGTTTACAAGCAGGAGGAAAGTTCATCTTTTCTAACATCCAATCCAGGAACTTCCAGCTCACCTTACCATATGCTTTAAACATATCAATTTTTAGACCAGTCAAGAACTCACTTCCTCACTTCCTCTCTTTAATCAAACTTACCATTTCATGAGCGACCAAACACTTATCTGAGAGTATCTTCATGGAATAAAAGCATTCTGAAATGGGGAGACCAAATACTGAATAATCAGCTTCAGTTTGTTCACAACACCTTTGAAATAATCTTGTACACTACATTGCATAGGCTTATGGGTCTGAATTGACTTGCTTCCTCTGGTTTATCAATTTTGGAAATCAAACAAATAAGCGTAGCATTCCATTCCTGAAGCAAGTAGCCATGCTCAAAAAAATACTGAACTGCCGCCGTCACATATGGACTTAACATCCTAGTGTTTTGATGAAACACAGTTGGAACACCATCAGGGCCCGACGCTTTGAGTGAACCCATGTGCACTCACAATCTCCTGATTTGAAACTCTTTACCTAAGCATTTATGCCTGTTTGGAAGAGATCCTTGGCAATAAATCTTCAATATCATTCCGATTTTCCCAATTGCCCTCATCTTCAATTCATTAATCTAATCCCTTTGAAAAATATTTCCAAAGAATTTCAAAATAATTTTGTGAATTTCTTCCCTATTTACCTTCCATTCTCCTCTATCATTCTTACACATCAAAAATCTCATTCTTTCTCTTTCTAGTCTTAGCCTTTGTGAAGAACCATTTGCTATTAAAATCTTTCAAGATGACCTATTTCCCCTTTGCTCTTTGCCTCCAAAATTCGAGTTGAATTTCCAATTTGTTCCAAACGCCTCTTCTTAATTCACCTTCCTTAGAACCGAACCTTTCAACTCTATCTTCTAATTGCGCTACCTCACATTGTTTTGTGAAATCATCCAATACCAACATAAGACAAAACATCCACTGTACAACAAAGTGTACCATAGTATACCCCAGATTACTTTTCGCCCATTTGCTGTTTGCTTAGATTGCAAACTCTAAAATGAGTAATCAGCAAAAATACAAACTTCGGTATACCGTGTACCTTGCTATTTGCTAATGGTATACTCTGAGTATATCATAAGCAATGATATTCCCATACCCGATATGCGCCAATACCATTGCATTTATGTAATTTTTATGACAAAAGTAATATTAAAAATTATAAATTTTTTTTTATGACAAAAGTAATATTAAAAATTATAAAAAAAATTTCATTTTTTTTGGGGGCTTGTTAGTTGAAATCTTATATCATATTTTAACACTATCTTATCATATCAATTAGCTATTAAATTATATCTAGATTACATCTAATCTATCAAGTAAATAATATGGAAAAAGTTGTCCCATACCGGATATGGGAGTATACTTTCTCATTATACCATTACCATATGAATTGGCAACATAAGATGAATTCATTACACTGACTAGTTTATTAGTAGTATATAAGAAAATCCCTGTGGTACAGCTAAGAATTATGAATTCATTACACTGACTAGTTTATTAGTAGCATATAAGAAAATCCCTGTGGTACAGCTGAGAATTCCAGCGAGTTTGTATAACATGTCAATGTATAAGCTGACCATGGATTTACAGAAAGTTAGACCCACAGCTATATTTTTACATCCAACTAAGCTTTGCAGCAGCTAAATCTTTACACTCTCAACTAAAATGTTCAATGTACAAATCAGATACCACATAAAACCAGAAAATTCTAGACGAATCACATTTTCTGCACCTGAGACTGAGATAGTCAGGAAGAGTCCACTAACATTTCTTCATAGCAAGAGCACCATGCTGACAAGTCGCCAAAAATTGTGAGCCTCAGGAACTCGGTCACAAGATCTCTTCATCTGCTCTATAAAACTGTAGCAACTTCAACTCTGCCACCTGATCCTGACAATAAACAATTTCATACAGCATATCAATATATATGCAGTTCTCAACAGTCCATAATACAGCAACAAGTTCAAGTCCAAGTCCATATTCGGTACAGCTAAAGCCTAAAAGCTCTTATTATCCATAATCAATACCTTCGCATCATCAACTTGGACAGCAAAGGCAAATCCTGTTGAGCAATTCTCCAACTCTTCTGGGGATTTCATCCATGCTCTATGTGCATTACTTAAACTGATCTTATACTTGAACATCTGAGACAGGTAGAGGAAGCTTAGAAAAAGAGCTAAGATGCTCGATCTGCAATAAGATGCAGACCTAGCACCTTTTCTGATGATGAACAGATAAGATCTAAACAGTGACTATCAGGTAATAGGGATCATGTGGAAAAGCATGACACATAAACACATGTAGCAATAATGGTATCAAATATCGATGTAGATTGTAGACAACAAACCTCTGAAAGAGGAACATCAGGTTTTTCCAATGCACCCCCTTCAATTTGCAAACCAGTGCCTTGGCAATCCGGGCAGAAAACTGAATGGACTTGGTCACAAAAGGTTCCTTCCTCACTTCCCTTCCTCATTTGCTTGTGCTCGACAGTACTATCTGCTGTGCAGTCCTTCCCCAGTGGATTGACCATAGATTTTGTCCTCCTCTTGGATCTCTGTCTCACTTTTGGTTGCACTGGTGGCTTGGTAAACATCTCAAACTCACATAGTAGTACCCAGTGTACAAGGCAGGAAGTATGGAAGACATGGAATGCCTATATGAACAATAATGCAGAAGATTCAGTTGGTATGTTGAGTTGATTTCCACACTCGCTCATTTTTCATTATTATTTTTGGTTGGGGTAGGAGGTTTGTATAAATGATGAAGGCAAGAGAACTTCAGATGAAAAACTCAAATCAGAAATTCTGTATTTTCCAAAGAAGTTAGATAAAAGCAGTGCAGAACAAAGACTACAAAATATCTCTGCTTCGGACATTCATCAACTTCACCACATATAATATTTAACAAAAGGAGGAACCAAGTTAGACGTATATACCACTCAAAAATCTAGGACTGGTTTAAAAATTTGATTGTATCATTTAATCTTCCTTCTGATAGATAATTTCTAATTCACAAATGACAAACAAAAGAAGCCGAAATTACCCCATACACATTTCTGCTGGAGCAAGCAAGCCTTCCAGTTTTCAAATTCAGTAGAGTAGCCACATCTTTTCCAGGCAGCATCTTGTGTTGACATATATCACACATTTTCTCAGATGCTATGCGCTGCTGCTTTCTCAACTGTCGCCTTAAAGTCTTGCTAGAGATGTCTCTAGAATGTAGAAGTTGGTCATCATAACGATGTAAAAGCAAATCTGAACTTATACTAGTAGTTGAAACTTGAGAATCTTCCCCAGAGGAATCACACTGATAACTCAATGTCTCGCTTGCAACCTCTGAATCAGAAAAAGATTTCTTCCTCTTCTTTGTAGAGCCATACCCATTATTACTATCTTCCCCACCAGTAAGTAATAATGTCTTAATATCATCAAACAACCCCTGTTTTCCTAAGTCAAGATAGTAACTGAAAGTCAAAATAGCAAAATCATGCAAAGGTAGACTGTTGGAATAACATTCATTATTGGCACCATCCCTCTTCCCCATCCATTCACACCAAAACCGGCGCATACCACTACGAGCACCATCTTTTTCCAAGAACCTTGCAGAGATCCGCCCACATCCTATTAGCCTCACGCGTAGGTCAGCAACTTCTTCCTTGCCAACAACCCCGGGAATCACGAAAACATCACTGTTCTGACCACAAGGAACGTCTTCACCATCAGAATGAGCGTCATCTCCAAGACAACCATCCATTCCGTCTTCATCAACATCTGCCCTTGACACATCACCATGGACAACAATAGCAAGATCGGCCACATGTTCATGATCATCCAACAAGTTAATTTTCCCACTCCCTTGCGTAGGCAGCGCATCTTTTTCCTCATCAATGAAGTTACTATGAAAGAAAAGAACGCCGTCATCGAAAGGCCACGGATTGTCTCCTATCAACGTGGCCTTCGCAGCCGAATACCTTTCCTTATGAAGGTTTCCATTCAAATGGGCAAACAACACAGTATCACTATAACACGGCGCCAAACACAAAGTACAGAAAAACACAAATCGTTTCCCGTCTTCTCTAAGATCAACATACGGATGTCCTTTTCTAACATTCCTTAAAGTTTTCCTAGCAAGCTGCTCCTTTAAGTTCGGCACACTAGGTTTCGGAAACCCTAATTCCATTCCCCCCATTCCCAATCAAAAAAATTCCAAGCAGAAATCGAAAATTCTACCAATTATCCAAAAACAAGAAACTCTAAAATTTAGGCACACAAAAAAAAAAAAAAACCCAACCCACAGCTCAAATTCTTCAAAGAAAAACAAGAATTGAAGCAAAATTAAGGGAAAAAACCTTAAAAACGCCTGAACATACAGCTTCGAGGATTCCTAGGTATGGAATTTAGCGGGAAACGTAGAGGTAGTCGAGGATCGAAGAAAGGCTCGACATGAGAGAGAAAGTCGGCAAATGAGGAGAGAGAATGCTCCATTACCATCTCCATTTCACTAAAAAAACGCGAAGATTCTGGAAGTTTCTTTCTTCAGGAGAAGATTGAACGATGAAGAAAATCGGAATTTGGAGAGAGAGATAAAGGGGGGAAATTATATGCAGCCTGCAGGGTAAGACTTGAGACTAGAGAGAGAATGAGAGAGAAGGGGGGAAATAAATTGAGTTGAGTTGAATGATATGAGGGTATGGGTATAGTATACTAGTAGTATTATTGGTATTGGATCTGACTTTTGGATCGTAAGATTTTGTTTGCTGCACTTGGGAAGAGAGACGGGGCGTTTGGTATGAGGGATTGGGAGTTTGGGGATTAGAGGATGGGATTGGGAATGGGAGTTAGAAGGTGGGAATTCATTAAATATATCTCAATCCCTTGTTTGGTATGTTAGTGGGATTAAGTAGGGAATATATTACTAAATTACAAATTTACCCATTTTAATGAAGGATAGCAAAAGAAGAGCAAGCAATATTAGTGCAGTATATTTTAATGAAAGGTAAATTTGTCTTTTAACATAACCAAAAATAATCCCCCTCCCTAATACCTGCCCACCCCCATGTCTTATTTTGGTGGGATAAGAGGGGTTTTAATCCCATTCCCCTTCACATGGGAATTTAGATATCCCCTCAAACAAACATGGGATATCTACCCATATGGATATAATATCCCATTACCACCCCCTAATCCCCCTAAACAAACACCCCGAGAGGGAAGGGACATTGCTATATTTACCCGGTGGGTAATCTACTCACTACTAATAGAAACATTAAAATGTTATTAATTATTCCCGTCAAAAAAAAAATGTTATTAATTATGTGAGTTGGATTCTACTATCATCACTTACCATTACTCTCTACTAGAATTTTTTGCACGCGATGCATGCTTGAATTTTTTCGAAACAGAAACTCGATTTTCTTCGGCATAAGAGTCAAAATTCGAACATTAGACATACGAAGTATAATTATTGTTTTAGTTGCAAAATTTGATTGGTTTAGTTTATGTCACTTAAGTCTCTCACCATTCTTTTTGTCTTTTTTTTTTTTACTTTTCAAAGTTAAATTCTATAAACAAAATAGAAAGTTTATTGAATTTATTTATGATTTCTAATATTATAATTTTTTAGTTGAATTTTGAATTAAGTACAGTACTTCATAAATTGTAAAGAAAGTGGATACTTTGATTTCAAGTCAATTTTTTCATAGGTTTTAGTTTGTAAGTGAATTTTTAAGTTTTTGTAAAGTTTCCTCATTTTAGTAATTTGCATAACGTAAATTATACAATTTTATGATTTTAGTTGACTTGTGAGTGATTGTTATAATTATATTTTTGGTATTTTTGTTTGAAGCACTTTTGATTCGTAAGTGAATTTATAATTTAGAATGGGAAAGGGGGCAAAATAGGCATTTCAAAAGAGGACACCATTGCTCCCCCCTTCCCTTATATAATAGAGATTAGTGATGGGTATATTACACGGTGGGTAGACTAATTATTTTCCGAGGGAAGGGGTCTGGTTTACTAATTTTATGAGTGAGCATGAGAGACATAATGAGTGGATTCTGGATTGTGCTTTCAGGATTATTACGTAAAATAGAATATTTATGAGAACGAAAACGAATATTTTAGGGCATGTTCGGTATTACTGTGGTTTTCTGTTTTTTGGTTTTTTTGATTTTGAAAGTCATATGATATATGTCTTATAATGAAAAAAAATTAGTCAAATTTATTGGGAACATGATGATTTTGAAAACTGACAACTAAAAAGTGAAAACCACTTTTTCTGATTTGCTGTTTTTGGTTTTTAGGTTTCAAAAAAACTGAAAACTGAAAATAAAAAATGATAACGAACGGGACTTAGTGTTGAAATGGAACATTGCAGGAATTCAATTATGAAAACGAATATTTTACTTTTGAAGTGGAACATTACAAGAGTACACTTACAAAAACAAACATTTTACTATTAGAGTGAAACATCACCAGAATTCAATTACGAAAATGAACATTTTACTGTTGAAGTGTAACGTTACCATAATTAATTACTTAAATAGAACATTTGCTCATCAATGATAGAACATATTTTATGAAAAATAGAAAATATTTTTTTGTTGAAAAATAAGCTGTAAATAAACATTCTTTAAATAAAACATTTGCTTATCGAAAATAGAACAATTTTCACGAAAAATAGAACATATATTTCTGCCAAAAATAAGCTTAAAACGAATATTTATTGAAATAAAACATTGGATTATTGAAAATAGAGCAATTTTCATGGAAAATAGAACATATATTTTTGCTGAAATATATGCTTAAAGCGAACATTTTTATTTATTTATATATTTTATAAGGAAAGAGAAAAAACTAAGGTGGTTGTCATGAAGTGGGCCACCCTAAAAAATCCTTTCTGATGATTGCAGAGAGAGAGAAATCAATACCATCAAACCAGTAAGTGAGAGAAGTCCTTGAATGACTTCTGTGAGCCACCCAGTTCGCAGCAGCATTAGCCTCCCGAAATACGTGCCCAATTTTCACGAAATATAGAACATATTTGTCGCTGAAAGATATGCTTAAAACGAATATTTGTTTAAATAGAACATTTACTCATTGAAAGTGGAACAAATTTACTAGGTGCACCACCATGCATACCATGCTCCTGGAAGCACAATAGAATTTTTATGAGAAACGCCTATATGTGAAGTTGAAGGTGCAGTGAAGATTCGAATAATAATACTTGGGTCAGTCACACCTTAAATATAAGTGTGGTTGCGCGCGTATTAGCATGGTAGTTCATTTTCAAAGGATTATATCTCACTCGTTCCTTATTGGAATCGCGCTTTTGACCTTGCATCATAAAGGTATTGAACCAAAATTTCATCTCCAATACTTGAATCTTCCAGATATATTGAGTATATTGTGACATATGTCCTTTTGAAGTTGACCCTTGTGCACAAACCATTTTGAACAAATAGAGTTACTTTTATAGTCTTATGAACAAATGGAGTTACTTGTATGAACACTAGGGGAAAAAAAAGGAAGGGCTGCGCTTTTTCTAAAAGCGCAGCCCTACTAGTGAAGGGTTGCGCTTTTGTACAAAAGCGCAGCCCTACACAACAGAAGGGCTGCGCTTTTTTATAAAAGCGCAGCCCTTCACTCAGTAGGGCTGCGCTTTTAGAAAAAGCGCAGCCTTTCTTACTTCAGAAGGGCTGCGCTTTTTCTGAAAGCGCAGCCCTACTAAGTGAAGGGTTGCGCTTTTATAAAAGGCGCAGCCCTTCTGACTAAGTAGGGCTGCGCTTTTGAAGAAAAGCGCAGCCCTTCTTAAAAAAATTTGAAAAATTCAAGTTCGCGGGCTTCAAATATTAAGCGGGATTCATCAAATATATCCCTCATTCTTCTCTCTCATCTCTCACGTCCCTCATTATTCCTTTTCCTCCTTCTCTCACATCCCTCCTCCCTCTCCTCCTTCTCTCTAATCCTCTCAAAAACTCCCAGAAATGTTGCGACAAAAACGCTGAAATGATTTGCACGAATCATGCCGACGGAGTCCGATTGCCTATTGTGATACCTTTTTAAGCCATCCGAGTTCGTTTAAGCCTCCAAATAGGCATTTTAAGTTTTTTCGAAATTTTTTTTCCCTTAAATTATGTATTAGGGTTTTGTTTTATGTATTTAAACATTATTAGGTTAATGTTTGGAGGTATTTCTTGTATTTTCAGATCTATAATGTTCTTGTATACTTCTCTTTGTTTATATATTTTGATTAATGTTCTTGTATACTTCTCTTTATTTTGATTAATGTTCTTGTATACTTCTCTTTGTTTATTTTGATTAATGTTCTTGTATACTTCTCTTTGTTTATTTTGATTAATATTCTTGTATACTTCTCTTTGTATATAATTTCTTGTATTTTCATCTTTGTTTTGATTAATGTTCTTGTATACTTCTCTTTGTATATTTGTTTTTGTTCCTTTTTTTCATTTTCGTTTCATTCTTTTTTTTGCTTTGGGTTTAGTATTTTCGTTTCGTTTCTCTTCTCTTCTGTTTAATTTCAGAAAATGTGAGATTATGAGTAAAAAAATGTCAAAAAAATTTTTTTTTTTTTTTTTTTGGTAGGAAGGGCTGCGCTAGTTAGGAAAAAGCGCAGCCCTTCTAGCTTAAGGGCTGCGCTTTTTTAGCGCAGCCCTACTTAAAAAGTGAAGGGTTGCTACTGAAAGGGCTGCTGTCAAAAAGCGCAGCCCTACAGGCCTTTTTCAGCGCAGCCCTTCTTCATTTTTCCACTAGTGGAATATGGTGTTACTCCTAACATTAAAATGGTGTCCCCAGGGTACTATTAGTCTTCGGGAGTATACCTATAAGTTTACCGAACTGTCCAAATTTGTTACCCCTGTTGTGACATCAGAAGCTAAGCGTATAAACAGGTACATCAAGAAAATGGATCATATGGTGAGGACCTATGTCCTGAGTTCTGGTACTTCGACCTTTCAGTGAACCTATGAGATTGCTCTGAGTATCCATGCCTCTATAAAGGAAGAAGAGTCTGCGAGAGTGGTTGCTTCAAAGAAGCCTGCTTAGACTTATGTTCAGGGTGCGGCTTAGAAGTCAAGGTTCGATTCTAGTAGTCGAGGTGGCTATCAGCAAGGTTATGATTCAGGGTCCAGGCACAACTATGATTTGACTAAGTGTCGGAGGTATTAGAAGGATGTTCATCCGGATAAAAAATGTGATGGTATCGTAGTGACTTGTTTCTACTACAAGGAGATGGGGCATAAGTCTTTCTATTGTCCTAAAAATCTGAGTGCTACATCTTCTGTTGTTAGTCCTGCAAAGCTAGATGGTGCTTCTATTTCGCCCAAGAATAGGATTTTTGTGATGACACGGGTTGCAGATGTTCATCCTGATGTGATCACTGGTAGTTTCTTTGCCAATAATGTGCCTACTTATGTTTTTATTTGATATAGGTGTCACTATCTCTTTCATATATAGTTCTTTTATAAAAATGTTGATCTCACTGCTAGTTCTCCTGTGAGGAGTATCTTATCTCTTCCATCTTGGTCAAAATTACCTATGTTAGTCGGAGTACAAGAATATTCATCATGTGGTTACCTTTCGGCCGACCTTAAGGAGCTTGATTTGACTGAGTTCAATGTTCTCCTGGATTTGGACTGGTTGAAGCTAGAATTCCTCATCGCCATATAAAGCCAAGTCATCGAGTCCAATCTGCTTACATAGTCCAGTCCAGTCAATGTCTGCATTTACATACAGTTAGGCCCATACCACTCCAAAGCACATAACTTTTTCCTGTTTCTATCTATCATTTCCATTTCCCATTTTCCATTTTCTTTTCTCATTTCACATTTCCGTTTCCTATTTTTCCCATTTATTATTTTTCATTTCTCATTTTGGGTAAAAAATGCCAACTAGGGGGTAAAAAAAAGGGTCAACGTCAGTAAATGGTAAATTTGGCCGGAAATTCATAAAGTGGTTCATGTTCACAATCCGAAGTATTTTATTAGGTCCTTTTTGACAAAAAAAAAAATTATTAGGTCCTTCCCCACAAAATTTGTATTTTATTAGGTCATTTATGACAAAAAAACCTAAAACTTATAAGTAAGGTCCATTATGTTCAGGACAAGTCATGAGGTTATAACTTGGGAACGTGCAACAAAGAGGAGACAAGGTCAACCTACTCTAAGACTCGTCAAACGAATTCTCACTTTCTCAGACAAATCTTCCAAAACTTCTGAGTTATCATCCGATATGGAGACAATTCTGAACGACTCAATGCAATCATGGCTCAACTCCAACTGATGAACTCTTGTCTTGAGGAGTAATACAAAGTTATCAGAATACTGGGAGAGAAATCGACAAATAAGGAACAAGAACGGGATGAGACTCCACCACCAACACCTCCTTTCAAGTTCAAGATGGATTTGAGTTTCGAAAACCTCGATCGATTGATCCAATCAATTCCTGCACTCGAAAGTTAGGCTCATTGTCATGACATCATTGATCCTGAACTGACGAAAAAGCTCCCTAAAAAGGTAGCATCTTGTGACCTCCCAAAATTCAAAGGGGGTCGAAAACCCAAATGATCATTCAAGAGCCTTTTCCATCTCTATGACTCTCAAAGGCATGAAAGGACCTGTTTGCTTATGTTTTTCCCCCCTTCCCCCCTAAAGTTGGATGCACATCCATCCAAGTGGTTCAGATTGCTGAACAAGACAAAGCTCAATGACAGGGACTTCATCAAAGAAGAGTCCCACAAGTAATATATATAGAACACTCAGCTTTCTATTGGTCTTCGTGAGTTGGAACAAAACTCCAACTAAGACTTCGTCACCTTCCGTAATAGATGAAGGGAAAAAGCCAAACAGATTACTAACATGCCATCTGAAGAAGACTAAGTCCGACAGGTAATCCACAACCTGTAGTCTAAGTACGGAGAACACATTAAATTCCAACCTATAGAGTCTTTCACGAAGCTCTACAAGGTGGACCTACAGATTGAAGAAGAGGAGCAAGCCTCTAAGGATAACGTTCCAATAACAA
The DNA here is from genome assembly GCF_026745355.1 of Beta vulgaris subsp. vulgaris. Classification (NCBI taxonomy): domain Eukaryota; kingdom Viridiplantae; phylum Streptophyta; class Magnoliopsida; order Caryophyllales; family Amaranthaceae; genus Beta; species Beta vulgaris. Next base: position 23,483,496 of record NC_079210.1, on the reverse strand, counting down.
CTCTTTCAAGAAGAGTAATAACAACAATTCTAGCTGCAATAACAAAGAAGCCAGTGCCTTGAACACTTAAAAAAAAGGTTTATCAAAGGCCTCAAAGAATCGTCATTCCTTTAGATATGTCCCTACAAGAAGCATTCACTAGGCTTCGTGCAAAGGGAGTTCTTCTGCCTCTTGGCCCTACTCCAAACCCTGCTCCCGAGAATAGGTTTAGAAAGTGAATCCTAATTCTTACTACAAGTACCACCAAAGAAATCGGCATCTGACGTTGCAATGTTGGACTTTGAAGCACCCCTACAAGATATGGTTATTGAAGATGGTAGATTGTCAGTTCCGCCTACAGCAAAGGCTAACATCAACAACAACCTCTTTGTAATATTTCGAAATTAAAATTGTTTAATTAATTAATTAAGAAGGTTAAAATTTTGGTTACTAATAATAACTAAAGAAACATCTTATGAAATTTATATTGCTAAATGAAATCAAAATTTATGAAGTAGGTTAATGAATTACTAACAATTAACCATTAATGAATTGATTTAACAACAATATGTATTGAAGAATTCTGTTAAAACAAAAAGGGAAATTAAAGCAAAATAAAGCAAAAAAAAAAAAAAAAAATTTCATTCCCACTACCCTTCTGTCTCCCTTCTCTTGTTCCCTACTCTAGCTCCCTAGGGTGAGGAGCCCCCAACCATCTTACAAACCACCTTAACCTTGTTACCTACAATTTATCTGTAAGTATTAAGTGAATTAGGGATGGAATTCACAACACAAAAACCACAAAATCACAAAAGCTCCACCTCAAATCTCTCGGCACAACCACACCACCACCACATGTGCACTACTTTTTAGCGCGACTCTTTTCTCTCGACCACCGGGAACACCGCGCCGGCATCCCTGCTACCCCAGCGCCGCACAAGCTCTCCTTTTTCCTTCGTTCTCTTCTTCGCTTTGTCTGCTTTACTGTTGCTCCTGCTCGTCGTTTCACCACCCTGTTAGCTGCTGTAACCTTGCCGAACCCACACTGCCACCACCGAACCTAGAGCCCAGTCTCATTGGAGCTCCCCGAACTCCCCTATTGCGTTTCTCCCCTGCTCTTGAGGCAAAGGTAAAACTACCTCTTATAGTCTTATTCCCTCAAAAAAATTAGATTTTCATTTTAAAAGTTTATGTCCATTACCCATTGTTAGTTAGTTTAAGTTGGGCTTAAAAACTGATTCCATTAGATAAACCAGTTTCATTTAATTTGTTACATGAATTTTGGTTGGGCTTAAAATCTTATTTGCTTAGTTAATCTACTTAACTAGTTATTGGGCTAATTTTATATAAACTAAATTGATTTAGTGTTCTATTAAACCTTGCTACTTTAATTTGTTCATTACAAATAATTATTGAGCTTAAAATTATTTGCTTAAGCTAACCTATTTTAGTTAAATGGGTAATTTGCTAGGTTTGGGCTTAAGTGGACTGATTTATTAATTATATTTAAACCACTTAATTTAGCTAATACTTTAACTAGTTGGGCTAATATAATATTAAGAATTACTAAGTAACCACTAGTTCTTGTACTCTGAATTTTATAATTGAATACTAGAACAGTTTAGTTTGTAAAAATGACTTTCCCTTTAGTTCATAAGTTAATTGACAACTATTGTAGTATATTAATGTTAATATTTTTGGATAATTAGATTAATTATAATAATTCATTTAGTTTAGTAGTAACCATGCCAAAATTGATAATGGTATATAACAAGTGATTTGATGAACCTCCATATATCATTAGTTTAAATTTGTGAATCATATTAGAGTTTAGAAATATAATGTTGTCATAATGTGAGTGTTGTTAAAATGAATTAATTTAGTAACATGTACTTAGAATTTAATATAGCATGAAAGAATTAGATTATAAAGTCATATTTACAAGTCACTAAACATGGATTGTAAATCAAGATTAATCTTTATCAATGTCACCTAAATATGACTCTTAAGTTTTAAAAATATTGACGATAACGACATGAATATTATTCAAAAATATATATGCTTATTAATTACGCCCAAGTATGACTCGTCTAATTAAAAAGGTCTTAAGAGTAATCACTTAAGTAATTTTACGGCCTAATGAAAGAATGTTTAAGAAAATTCCAAGTCTAATGAATTAGTAATAAATTTCATTATTCAACTCTTGATTACATTAAAGGAAGGGTATATTACAAGCCTCCCCGACTATCAAGAAACTTAACTACAATAACAAGTAACGTCTACTGCTAGCACCCACATTCTCCTTATGAATATGTTTTATGATATGATTATTGTTGATGTATCTATGGATTGCGGGATATGAAATGTTATTATGAAATATTTTATGAAATCCTAATAATATGAAAAGTATGTCTTTCTGCTTGAAAGAACTATGGCAACTTTATGTTATGATTCTATTATTAAATTCTAATGTATGATTTCTGAAAAATACCTAAAAGTCATGAAACATGATAAATAAAAGTGAAAGATGGTTCTTGGCAGTATTTTGTTCAATTGGTCGTGCACCTTCTATCTAACGGTTCTTGTCACCTTCTATTGGGGTACATATATAGTCTCCCGTGACACCCGTATGCGGCTATGCCACCTTTTGTTGGGGAATAATAATCTCCCGTGGCACTCGTATTATCCCTAGTGGAAAAAAGCCCATCTGATGCGGTCAAAATCGAGCATACTGATGCGGTTTTGGTCTGTATCGGATGGGCTCGCAGCAGGTCCAAAATATTTACTGATGCGGTTTTGCAAGGAACTGCAGCAGTAAACTCTGATTTTAATTAAAAAAAATAGGCACCACACTCAGTAGGTTGCAACACATTTGTGCGAACAAATTCAAAATCATGGTATCCCAATGTAAAAAAAAAAAAAACCGCCGCAATCTAATCTCATAATACGAATGGCAACTTGCGAAATTATGAATAAAAATACGAAATATACAAAATTATAAACAGGGAAAGATATACAAAATCATAAATAAACAAAAATTGCAAACCAAATATACAAAATAACGAACTAAATAAACTAAATATACAAAAACAAAATTAAAACATCCATTAACAAGATACGAAAAAAAAAACGTAAGCCTAAATACAAAAAAGAATCTAGATCTGGAATTGCAAACGAAAATTGTGAGTCTAATTGCAAAGATATAACGAAATATATTAGACCATAGATTTGGAATTACAACTAGATTAAAAAACGCAAAAGAAAAATCTGTAACTAAAAAGTGAAAACCTCCAAAATCGTTTTTGAGGCGGCGACGAACACTTGTCAGCGACAAAGATTGAGAGAGGAGATGACAATGGCGAGTGACAAGAGACAAGTAAGAGGGGCTTTGTTGGTGTTCGTTGATGAGAGAATCGTCCGTGAAGAACCATGAACGAAAACAACGAACGAAGAGAATCGCCAGTGAAGAACCATGAATAAAAACAACGAACGAAGAGAATCACCGGTGAAGAACCATGAATGAAAACAACAAACGAAGAGAATCGCATGCTAGATCTAGCTTAACGAAGAGAATCGAAGGGAAAACCTAAAAAAACGTTGTTGATGATGAAGGGGTGGATGAGAGAGGTAAGGGGAGGGGGAGGGGGAGGATGTGAGAGGGAAGAGGAGGGGGTTTAGGGTTTCAGTGAGGAGAGGTAAGGGAAGGGGGCGGATGAGAGAAGGAAGAGGAGAAAGTTTAAGGTTTCAGTGAGGAGAAGGGGCTGAGAGAGAGAGAGAAGAGGTTTAGGGTTTGAGAGGTGAGGGAAGAGGAGAGACGTGAGTGGGATGGGGGTTATAAGAAGGAGTGAGTTGGGGATTATAAGTGGGTTGCGTTTCATTTTTTAAAAAAAAAATAGGAAAATTTGATGCGGTCCACCAAACCGCATCAGATTTTCAAAAAAACCGCATTAGTTTGTTTAATCTGATGCAGTCCACAAGAAGACCACATCAGATTGTCCTCCCAGCTTTCCCTCCCATTTTTAATGTTGATTGTCGGATGCGGTTTTACAAAAATCGAATTTGTTACTAAATGACATATAAGGTTTTTTTCACTAGTATATTTATGACACCTTCTGTTGTGGTACAATAGTCTCCCATGGCACCTGCAGTCAGTTATGCAACCTATAGTTGGAGAACTAAAGTTTTCCATGGCTTACCTTCTGTGATACTCGCCAAGTTACCCATATGATTTAAGTAAGATGGAAAGATAATGATGAAGCTTATGATATGATTGTGAAATGACCTGATAAGATTATGTAATGAGCTGATCTAATTATGAAATGGTCTTACTGTTTCTCTGCTCCCTGTTTGTAAATATAATGAATTAAAATGCTTTTACGATGTCAGAGTAGCATGATACTGAACCTCGGCTCCTTACGTTTTTGTTTTTTGTTTTAGGTACTGATGATGATAACGGGATGGCGTAGATATGGGGAGTTGTTTTAGTTTTAAGCTTTCTTAAAACACTTATGAGTAAGTTTATATGTTTATATCAAACTAAGTTAGTTGCTAAGTTTCAACTTAGTTTTTAATTAATGGATAATTATGATGCTTTCAAGCTATATTATGATTAACACTAGAGGAAAAAACTGGAAGAGTTGCGCTTTAGGGGCTGCGTTTTTAGAAAATGCAGCTCTTAAGTATGAAGGGTTGCAGTTAACCGGAAAAAGCAGCCCTTTTGATACGAAGGGTTGCGGTTTTTAAGGTAACCACAACCCTTTATGTGAAGAGTTGTGGTTTCTCAATTAACCGCAACCATTCTGAAACGAAGGGTTGCGGTTTAATGACGCCCGTAGCCCTTCACTGAAGTGAAGGTATGCGTTTAGCCCAAAAAAATACAGCCCTTCACTTTAAAAGGGTTGCGGTGAAGGGCTAAACGCAACATTTCCCTTAACTAAAAAAATATGTGCACGCACTAATTTACTAAAAACTACACGAATTTCCCTCGCTCGTTCACTTTCTCCCTCCCTCGTTAGAAATACTGTATAGGCTTTCAATCATTAGGCAAAGTGATCCTTGACCATGCGAGAGCGGCTAGGTGATCTTTAAGGGAGGTAATGTTCGAGAGAAATTACATATGCCCTAGATAAATTGATTTATTAGGTAGTTGTTATTCGTCCCTGATTTCCCGAATGGTATGCATAGTGATCCATAATCCTAGCTCTTTATTAATTGATGAGATGGTATAGTGTCAGACTTGTCTGACAAACCATTCTCTTCGGACGAAACCACGCGCGTCTTAGTTAAAAGCAGCAAAACAATATCAAGACCAAATGAAAGAAAAACAACACAAGCTGAAAGAATAATAAGGCTAACTGAAACAAAGTAAAATGAAACCTGAATGAAAAAAGAAGCACTAACTGAAAGAAAAAAAGAACCAAGTGAAATAAACAAGCAACAAAATGAAACATAAACAAACCAAACACCCAAATAAACACACCAACTAAAAACAAATACACCATTACCAAAAGAAAGGTAGTAATATGTAAATACCAAAGAAGCTAGAAGCTAAATACTAAACAACTGAAACACATAAAAAATCACATGAATCATTAAACAAACCAAATAAACAAATTAAACAATTCAATAACAATCTGAAAGAATTTACGCACCAACTGAAAGAATACAAGAATCAACTGAAAGAATACAATAATCAACTGAAAACATCAAAAAATCAAAGAAAAACAAAATCAAAAATACCAAATGAAAGATAGAAATGTCTAAATGAAAGAAAAACAACATCAAATGAAAGGAAAACATATGTGAATGATACAAAACAACAATTAAAACACACCAAAAAAAAAACAAAATATGTAAATGAAACAAAGACAACATCAACTGAAACAAAAACATAATAAAATGAAGAAATATATATCTAAATGAAACAACAAACAAATAAAATGAAAAACAACATAAACACTATGAAATGATAAAATAACAATACCAACTGAAAAAACACTTAACTAAATGAAATTAGTACAGCTACTAAATGACAACAACATCCATCACAATCAAAGCAAAAAAATCAACAAAGTAAACAGACAAAAAAATACAAAAAGCCCGCGCGCGTTAAGTTGGGCTCAGCCCGTCTGACGGAACTTATTGGGCCAGACGGTCTGACCCAATAGTTTCACTTAATTGATTCATACCTTTGTGTTTAATTCTGTTATTTGCTTAGTTTAGTAACACAATCATCTTTATCTGATTTAGTTAGTATAATATTAGAGTTCATATACAATAATGTAACTTTCTCCTTGTGGATTCAATTCTGACTTTCCTGACTACTAGGTAGTGGACGTTAGGTTATTTTTGATTAGGTGATACAACTTTAGCCTGTCAAAAACCTAAATAAATGTTCCAATTAATTCAGATAATTTGGACAACCTGCTAGGAACCTTGTAATATGATTGTATAACAACTTGTCACTAAATAATTAGTCTTATTATGTGTTTCCCGAACCAACTTAGACTGAATATTTTTAGGGTGTATTAAAATGTTATATGATTATTCTTTTGCATCAAATTTGTAATAAATCGGTATTTAGTAGAGGCCAGCAATGGGCAATATAGTTCCTGACTACATTGTACCCTCACCCTCGAACTCAATCTTTGGTTCACTTTGATCGTCTATGGAGTCATGATGGGGAAATCTATATTGGATAAGTCCCTAAGATGTCCCTTCCGTTTCAGTATCCAATTATTTATGATTATTCCTTTAAAGAATTGTTGGCGACTTCAAAAACATATTTTTAATAAAACCTTAACAATGGGATAGTCAAATAAACGCGCTCACATCGCGTGTAGGCATTAAATAAATTGAAAAATCCACGCCTACAAGCATGTTCCTTTTAATAATGCTCTTTTGTTAAGATTTGGTATTATATATTAAGGGATAAGTTTTTTTTTCGAAAACAATTTTTCACCTTAATAGTCTAGAAAAGATTCACTAGCAAAATAAAGGAATACCATGAGGAGAATATGGCCATTGGAGTGAAATATGTGAGGGGGAAATGATTCTTTCTCGGCTGAAACTAAAAGTAGCAATATATGTCACTAGATAAATAAAGGGAGGTTACCCGAAGGAAAAAACGGGGCTTCTCGTGACAAATACTCGACATTTATTTTGTATAATAACAAGAAATTATAGTAGACTAATTGACCGACATTGATTCCAATCTAGCTATTCCTAGCCATGCGCGCACGTAGCGCGAGGGCAAACCACTAGTATTCCAAAAAGAACAACTTCTATCATGTCCTGTCAATTCTACAAGTTTATTTGGTTGACCATCTAATTCATGGGAAGTTTAATGTCATAGGAAGTTAAAATCAAATAGGTTATCAGGTTACCATGAATTCACTTCATATGAAATTCTACTTCTCACAAAATGAGAGAAGTTGCTTACCTACCCTGCATAGGTAAGTAAAACTTCCATAGAAATTCCAACTTTATATGTTCAACCAAACAATATATTTTTTTAATCCGATACACTAAAATTGCAAAAACAACGAAACTGTAACCTTCTACATAAATCAAACAACACCTAAATAAATCAGAATTGAATTACACAATTTTGAGCATGGAAATATCAATTCAAACTAAAAAATTCAAGTTCATTAAATTTTCTCAACTCTAAACCAAATACGAACTACAACTTTGTATGAGCCTTCTCCATCTCTGTTACAAAATTTAGAAAAGCAAAGTTTCAATCTTTACCTTGCAAACCCTAAAGTTTCTCTCTTACAAAATCCCCTCAACTTAACCCTAACTACCTCGTAGCCGCACAAAGTAGGTCGCTAGTGCCAAGCCTGAGCTCACTCTGCTCAACCGGGCGACGACGACCTGCTCCACCACCGCAACCACTGCTGATTTTGACGCGTCGAGTCGTAAACCGAGTGGTGTAGTTCCTTGTGTTTTTGTTTTGTTCGTGTTGTAGTTTGTGTAGCGAAACTTTGTCCTTAAACTTCAGATCTGTCGCCGGATTTCACGTAGCGTCGTCGAATTTCACGTAGCGTCATCGATTTTTGCGTCATTTCTTTACCGTCAACCTTCAGGTATGTCGTCCCTTCCCCATCCCCGTCCATGAGTTCTTTTCTTCCGTGTCTCCCTCCCTTGTCTGTCCCAGATTTCTCTCCAAGCATCTCCGCCAGCGACTATTCACCCCCTTGTGTTATATCCTTCCCCTGTTTGTCTTTGTTGTTACCCTCCCTACATATTTCCTCTTTCCCTCTCTAGTGTCCCTCTCCTTCGTGTCTCTGTTCATGCCTCCCTTGTTCATCGTCCCTTTCTTTTGTATTCCCCCTGTTAGTTAGGCTTGTTCGGTGTCCTAGTTCCCCACACCCTGTTCGGCTCGCGCGACTGTTCACCCCTCCCCGGCTTCCATGGCCAAGTGTTTCCCCTCCCCGGTCCCTTGTTCAGTGCTTAGTGGTTCTAGATTTAGGTATCCCCTCCCCGTTCCCCAATTCTCGTTTTTCAAGGTGTTTTAAGTACTAGGTTTCCCTTCCCCGCTCTTTAGTTTTTGGTTCAAGGTGGTTAAGCCTAAATCTCCCCTTCCCTGCCCCCCCCCCCTTTTAGGATCAAGTTTAGTTTAAGTGTCCCGTTCCCCGTTATCCGTTAGTGTTAGTTGGAGTCAGTTTGGTTAGTTTGCCAAGGAAGCGTTCGTTGGGTTCGTGAAAGCTACAGGCTTTGACGGTTTGGTTGCAGGAGTGGTTTTATGAGTCGGGTGGTAGTTTGTTTCGTTTCCATTGTCTAGTTTAGCCTTAGTTTCCTTTTATCTAGAACCAATCATGCATCGGTAGAGGTTCGAGTGTTGAGTAAGATGAGAGAAGGTTGTCATTTTAACTTTGTTGTGGTACGATCTTCTGGTTTAGAGATTGCAAGGTTGCATTATAGGATCCATAGTTCGGGTGAATTTTTTCATTCTAATTCACCCTCAGTTCATGTGATGACTTCTGGAGTCATGACAATTCAAAAATGCATCTTGTGAGAATGCTCTCCAATTTAATTTGGGACATGTTATGACCTCCACACATTTTGAGTTTCAGTCTCATGAGACTAAATCATGGAAACCCTTGCAAAAGGGTCATAGTTCACCGAAGGACGTGGCTTATGTGTTACTTCAATCAGCGGAACCCCAGGAAGCTATTTCCGCTCAAGGACCTTGGGATTTTTTGTCTAGCAAATATTGGTGTCTGTTTAGATGGGATGCGACAATCTATTCCTAAAGATCGTCTTGGTTTCGCTGCTTAACAAGTTTTTCCTCTTATCGGGTCTTCTTCAAGACATTCAACCCAACCCTACCTTCCATTGCTCGCGACAAGTTTAAGTTGGACTGGACTGTAATAGTTTGTTTTAATTTCGTAGAGTATGTAAGGGAAACCGAAGCTCCTTAAGCTTTGTTTTTCGTTTCTTTGTACTGTATTAGCTCAGGTTGTACTTTTTTCTTTTAATTAATACATATTCATGTTGTAAAAAAAAAACACAAAAGACCAAAAATAAAAGTGCTTACTTTTACTTCATTTACATTATATGTTAAGCGGCCTTAATTACTAGTTGCATCTTAGATTTTGTTTGATAACGTGTAAAATATTTTCCATGAAAATTAGTTTTTATTTTCCTCTCATTTTCCGTTGTTTTGATAAGAGGTGTAAAATAAGTTTTCCATCAAAAGAGTTCTAGGTGAAAATTATTTTCCTTTAAAAAAGAAGGAAAAACACATTTTACTCTTCTCTTATACATAATCTCTCTTCCTCTTCTATTTTTCTCTTTTACATTATACTAAACAAAGAAAAAATAACTTCACAATAGAATTTTCCATGTAAAAATATTTTACATCCAACCAAACGAAATCTTAATCGCAATCAATTTTCAATCTTATAACGTATGCAAAAAAAACAGTATTGAGAAAACAATACCATCAAAAATTCGAAGACCAGTACAAACCATTACACGATAAAAAATCAAGAAAATAAATAATAAGTTATTCAATCACAATATTTTGATTAATCTAAAATTAAAAAAATTACAATCTCTCATCCACAAAAATAGAGAAAAAGAACACTATAAATCAAAATCACTTGCGAAGATTCTTAACTTTATTCCAACCTTTCTTACTGTATTTGCCAACAACTTTGACACCTTTGTTGAGCAAAGTTTTGAGCTCTTGTGCTCTTTCTTTCACCTGCTGCTCGAAACCCATGTTGAATAGAAGGGAATGGGGAGAGATAATTGAGGGGAAAAGATTTCTTTAGCGGATTATGGTTTAAGCCTTTAAAGTGATATCAGTTAGGTAAGAGGAGGAGGAGAGAGAATTTAGAAGGGGGAAACCTTGTTGGAGTTGGATCTTGATTCTTGAACTTGGGAAGGTAAGGTGGGCATTTAATCATTGGTTGATGCGTTGCTGTATTGACTTTAGAATTTACACTATACGACGGAATTAGCTGTCTCTTAATTGGCAATATGCCAATTCCTTCGTTGTCACTGAATTGGTAGATGTTGGACTAGTGTCTACCATTTGAATAATACTCTCTCCGTTTTAAAATATAGTTTTTATTTTTATTTTGTGAGTCAAATTTTAAAAAATTTGACCAAATATTCTTACTAATGTATACAAAAAAAAAATTAATGAGGGGTCTTGTTAAATTCATCTCAATGTGAAAATTCATAATATCAACTTTTTATATTTTTTACTAATAAGAAATAGAAGATATCATAGGTCAAACTTACGTCTTGGAGACTATGCAAAATGAAATGGGAACTATATTTTGGGACGGAGGGAGTAGATACTGGCCAAAACGCAGCCCAAAAAAAATAAAACGCATGAAACTAATGTACATTAACGGTTTTCCAATGAACATGTGAAATTAATGTACATTAACTGCTCTCCAATGAACATCGATCTCGACAATTCTCTTTTTTGTTGACCTTTTATCTTTATGTTTTTTAGTTTGTTTATTGCAAATATTTCTTTGTTCATTGTGTTTTCATTGTCGGTTCATCAGGCAATTGGTAGATGTTGGACTAGTGTTTACCATTAGAATGGGAGACACGGGCCAAAACGCAGTTCAAAAAACATAAAACGCATGAAACTAATGTATATTAGTTGTTCTCCGATGAACATGTAAAACTAATGTACATCAACTTTTTTCCAATGAACATCGATCTCGATGATTCTCCGTTGTTGACCTTTATCTTTATGTTTCTTAGTTCGTTTATTGCAAACATTTCTTTGTTCATTGTGTAATTTTTGTTGGTTTATTAGGCTGAGTGGTTGTTGTTCATCAAATATTTTCTCTTATGTTCATCTTTTTTTCTTGTAGTTCATTGCTGATTCAGATGTTCATTGTGTTTCGTATGTTGTTCTTTTGTTCTACTTTCATCTTCATGTTGCTTAGTTTGTTCATTGAGGATGTTGTTTTGTTCATTGTATTATAATGCGAAACGACGTTGTATAGAATGGTGCGCATCATTTAGATGGTAGACTCGTGTCTACCATCTAATTTGCGGTTCTCACTTCGCATTTTATCCTATTTTATGGATTTTTCACAAGGTCGTTCCTGAATATTATTGAACCCGCGACAAAAAGAAAAGCCTTAACACGTCAGAGATTAAAGGGAATGCAATATAAAAATTATACTGAAAATTTTCATTAAATTACATGCGTAGTACTTTATTTATTTTATTTTATTTGCAAATTTTTTTCAACATTGTTGATTTTTTGTTGTTGTATAATGAAGTTTTTCAACACAATTGTATTTATATGCTTCCTCCATTATTTTTCTCTTGAAACCATTCCTCTTTCGGTAAAAAAAAAAAGCAACCATAGTTAACAACATTGCCTTTAAATATGTTAATAAAACCATTATTGATTACTCAAATTGTCTCATAAAATTGGGTTTACTTTATTAAAGGATTTACTTATACCATTTTTTTTCTTAAAAATCATGCCCAAACTCATTTGTTGCAATAGAAAAAGACAGAAAAAGTATTTGTCATTATACTTTAATTTCTATATTTATTATTGTAATATATAAATTTTATATTTTTAATGTTCAATTGGATATTGTAGTTAAGTCTATCATTAAATAGTATCTCAATAATTTGTATGACTAACAATATCTAATATAGTTTTAACATGAAAAATACCCGAACTAACTTTAAGAAAGTTGAGGGTAATTAAGGATTTGATAGATGCACGATAGAAAGAATAGAGAACAAATACGAGTGACAACCACAACTTCAACTTTTAATATAACACATAAAATACTAACACATATATAATAAAAAATGGAAAAACCAAAAAGAATATCATAATGATGGTATCATGAATGAAATATATTAAATATAAAACTAAGCTCTATTAATAATCAAAAATACTATTTAAGACAAAAAAACCTCTTCATCAATCATGACCATATCAATACTTATCAAACCTCCCCCTTTTTTATGATATGCGACATCAAATAGTCTAGAAACTCGAACCTTGATTTTCCAATTAGTTTTAATAGAATTAAGTTCATTGGGAAAAGAATAAGATTTGACATATAGATATATGAAAAAGTAAAACATAAATAATTAAGTATACACCAAATATTCTAGGAATAAAATAATTAGTCAGTTGCATAATACCTCTGCAATGTCGTTGACAAACTTTCATTTTATTCTTCATGTAATGTCATCATGGTATGCTATAGGTGCAAATATATGTATGTATACTACCTGAAGATGAGATTTTCCTTTGTGGGGTCTCTCCATTTGACTCTTCCTGACCATGGTGAATTGGTTCACCATTGTTACTTTGCACTCTAGTCTCTAAAGGGATTGAAAAACTAGTTTTCATGTTTTGGAAACTTGATTCACCCTGAGCAACTTCTTTATTATTTCTAGAATGTGTTTCCGGCATTTTAATGAAAATGACAATAATTGTTTTATACAGTTGAATTGTAAAAAGTATGAAGAAGAAATTTCACAATTTGAATATGAATTGTCACCTCCCACTATAGTCGCCAAAAAAATTATTGATGCAAAATCTGTTTGTTGACTTGGCAAACAAGTCAATGCACATCTAATAGTTTGATACTGAATATCGCAGGAGGCTTAGTCCCTGGGGGTTACCAGATTTAATTAGATAAAACATTGCTAACGTACTTTGTTGCAATTTAATTGATAATTAAACTACAATGCCTATTAAATTCAGGTGAAATGCAATAAATAGAGCAAGCAATAATTAATCTTTTAATTAAGGCAAAACATTTTTATACATACGACAAACTTTAAGAAAGATTTTACAACACATAGAGGATAAGTTAGGCTGGACAACTAAAGGGAAAACATGAAGGTGGTTACCTCCATGGTTTCTTACTTCAATCGGATAATTACATAACTTGGCACCAGGACATGTTCTAAGTCTAATGGATTAATCAATAACCCAGAAGGAGGTTGGCTAGACTAAGGCTTGGTTACGATAAGAAAAGAGTAAATACAAGTTGTTGCGTGATGTTTGGTTGATTTTCTTGCTTGATGATCCTTCTTCTATTTATAAGCCAACGTGTTATGTAATTTTCATGCCTTCTTGGAGGGAAAATATTTGAATCATCTTTGATTTAAATCTCAACCATCTTCTGGCGCTGAATAACCGTAGATTTGCACGTTCTTCCTTATGTGGACCCATCTTATGATTACTCTTTAACCACCTGTATTTTTGTTATTCTTAAGTTTCATTCCCTAATGATCTTGATGATATTATTCTACTGACTTTGACTTATGTTGACTTTGTCCAATGGACTTTATACTCTAGTTGGGCCTTCATACTCTAGTTGGGCCTTCATATTGAGGTGAAATTAAACCTTTTGAGGTCTAATAAACTGTACCAAAATAAATGCTATCATACATCTAAAAATGAAGGTAACACTATGTATTTGGATTATCAACCCTTCACTAGTCAGTTCTTGTTTTATTTTGTTCAATCTGTTTTCAATATCATTGATTGTCAATTGTAAATGTCGTATGCTTTAATTAATGAAATATAGTGTCCTTTGAGACTTCTTTAAAAAAAAAAAAAAATTAGGTTTCACTCTCTCATAATTAAAGAATTGACATAATCGCTGTCTTCTGCTTTATAAGAGTAGTCTTATTTATATTCTTCCTATTACTCAAAATATACAAGGATATGATAGAAAATTCAGTCATAATTCATTTCTTTGTAAGAAGCAATACATATAATTTTTTATTGAGTCATTATTTGAAAATCACCAACTTTAATCCCTTTTTTTTTTTTGCATTGGGTTAGATGCAAGTGATGATAACTTTGGTTAGATGCAAGTTAACTTCGTGTAAGTAGGCTATTTGTTAGGTCGTTCGGGTGAGATTAAGCATAGGACAATTTGGATCGAATAATTCAAATAGTTTAGTTTTGCGAAACATATGGGTAAGATATTACAGTGATGAAGTGGTCTTTTGTGTGGGTAAAATGGCTAGAATGTGTAATTGGGTGAATGTTAGAGTATATTAGTACATAACCGGTTAGAAACTTATATCAAAATTTATGTGGGACATGGTCGGTATTTCATAATAACACTAGTTATTAGGCCCGGGCTATGCCCCAGGTAAGAAAAAAATCATTTATTAATAGAATATATTATGATAATAACTCTAAATACAACTTAGTCTAGTGGTTTAGACTTTAGTATATGTACTTGAGGTCTCGGGATCAAACCCCTATACTACACAGTTTCTAAATTTTTTATTGTACAATTGATTACATGAACTAAAACTCCACAGGGAGAGTGCCACGTGGCACAGTTGCTTGTTTATGCACGCCTTTTAATATAATTATATAGATTTTCATAATATATTTAGTTTTTAGTAATCCAATATTAAATCTTTTTCCTTAAACCTACATATAACCTGTTTCGCAGGCTCAAATATTTTATAAGAAAAAAATTTAATGGACGTAAAATACTATTGAAATCCTCATAATTTAATAATGATATCAGATATTATTTAAATTAAATAACAATATAATGATTTATATATTTATTATTGGAAAGGACTCAACTATGTATCTTATAATCTTTATATATATAATACTTCCTCCATTACTAAATAAATGCACCATTTTTTAATTTGACATGTTTTACTAATACGTGTACTATTTTAGTAATTTTTCATAATATAATAGTACTAATAAATAATACTACTCTATCCTATAACTATCTAATTACATGGGTAAAAAAAAGCAATTACAACACTCTATCTGTCTTCATATTGGTTCTTGTAGCAAAAAGAAATGGTATCGGCATTGTCAAACGGAGACGATATTACGATTAGCAAACCAATGTACGTCACACATATATTAGACTCAGAAAAGGGATACCTAATGCATATTGCGACACCAATCAAAATAGACGAATCAACAAAATGAGCTAATTTTCAAGCGTTATAAGTCAAAAGAGGGATTAATAAATATTCAATATATGGTTTCTTGAAGCGTTGGTTTTTCATTATATGGTTTCTTGAAGAGAGATGAATTTAAAGAATGAAGCTTTTTTGGGATGTAAAGTGAGAAAGAGAGTGAAACTGTTGTGAAAGGATTGTATAAAGTTAATTATTGAATTGAAAAGGTTATTATTTACCCATGTACTTTTGTGAGCACTTCTTTTTATGTATAAGATAACCATGAAATGTAAACCATATGAACACACACACATGTATATATACAGTGGCGGAGCCAGGATTTCAAAATCGTGGGGTCACAAAAAAAAAGACAAAAGATATTTAATATTAAAAATTTCACAACGCAAAGAAACATTGTCTAATATCGGGTTGTTTTTCCATTACCTTTGATTCTTTTGATCTAGGTGTATCACTCATCATTCCCTATATTCATTATTCAATACAGATTAATACATATAAACTAACTATATGAAAATCAATCAACAAATTACCATAATACAAGTACATAAGAAACATGGCATGGCTTAAGATTCATATGTTGTCTATTTTACCAGGAAGTAAATTGACATTCAGCAAATAATAACATTTCTAAGAGTTCAAAACCGACTAAAAATTGACACTATTAAATTAGTAATATTGTAGCATAAAAGAATGCTTCCTTAATTGCCATTGACTTCATTTGATAATAGACTGTTTTAATAGAGTACATTTTGCAGGAAAAAACATGATAGTGATAATTGAACATGAGTTATCATACAAAATAACAAAAACAAAAATATATTGAATCAAATAATACCAAACACATCACGTGAACATAATATAATTTCTACCAACAACAATAAAATTCCCACATTCAAATTACAAAGATAGGGAGCTAACTTCAAAACCCCCAATTTGCAAACCCTAGATCTGAGTTCTAAACTAAAAAATTCGAAATTCTATAATTTAGTTATTCAGATGTTAAGACTTACATAGACCGGAAAAGCGCGTTGATCATGTCGAATTCCGAAATCGGCAGTGAATTCACCGAACGCACCGGAAAACGCTCACAACCGCCGTGAAAAGACGCGCAAAACTCGACTGAAACACCTCTCAAAACTCGCCGGAACAGGAAGCTTGTGATGGTGATGCAGAGCCTCGAGAGAGAGAAGAGGGAGATCGGGTTTCATGGGTTTGGGGTTTGGGGTTTCTTCGTGGGTTGGATGACAACCACCGTGAGATACTGAGGTGAGAAAGGAAGGAGAGAGAAAGTGATTTAATTAAAAATCTGATGGGAATTGAGAGTTAGGAGTTAGGACCCACTCCCATTAATAAAATTAAAATAAATCTGCAAGTGGGCCAAAATGACAGACAACTAGACAAGAATACGCTAGAACCCATTCCTCTTTAACAGTGCTGAACGTTTGACTTTTCCGATTTAATTTTTTTTTTAACGGAAAATCATTAATTTTTTTTAAAAAATTTGAGGGGTCACGTGACCCCACGTGACCCATACTAGCTCCGCCACTGTATATATATATATATATATATATATATATATATATATATATATATATATATATATATATATATATATATATATATATAATAGATGCAATAATTATTTTTTTTCTTATTTATAACTTTTGCCTTATACTTTTACCATTTTGCCCTTACTAACTTGTTTTAAGTACACTAATCTACTTCACTTTATATGTGGTCCCCAACAGTTTTTTTCCCTCCTTTCACATGGGGACCACTACAATTAATCTACTTCACTTTATAGTACTTAAACATGCTTAGGAAATTTTGCCTAGGAGTCCGTTTTAACAACAATGTGGCATCTATTATGAAACGGAGGAAGTATATATAATTGAGTTCATGTGAGAAGAGAGTTTTATATGAGAAGTGAGAACAAAAACTCACCCTTAGATCATATCTCATTTAATGGTCAAGATTAAAAACTTTAAAAAACTAAAACCCCAAATGTTAAGCTCATAACCTGCTTTCTCTCTCCTCTCTCTCGGCGGTTCTCTGTTTTCTTTTTCACATTTTTTTGAAATACCAATTCAGTGAATTTCGTCTGAAATTCGACACTCAAGATCAAGATTAGTTCAATAGTTGCAGACAATATAGGATAGAAAGGTTAGTATTTTGTTAATTTTTTTTCTTTTTTGTTTATGTTTTGAGTGTTTTTTAGAATTTTTGAAATTGTTTCTATATTCAAAATTGTCGCTATACTCAAGATTGTAATCGAGATTGTGTGTTATTGATGTGAAACAAATTTCTTCTTGGTATTTCTTAATAGTCTTTGTATAATCCGAAATAGTGAGTTCTCAATTGTCTTCTTGGTATTTCTTCTTGGTGTTTGTTATATTATTATGAACCCAAGAACAAAAGAACTTCTGATTGAATATTAGTGATAAGTCTTTAATAAGAAGTTTTCGAATTTCTCAACTGAACTTGGTAGACAACTGAACTTAGAATTGCTATCAATTGAAGATAACTCTAAATAATAATTGCTATCCCTCTAAAAAAAATATTGCACTAACTTATTAATTTTCCCAGATTTATTTTAATTCTTGTTGCAAAAATTTGTTCCGCAAATTTGTTGATCCTAATTGTTAGCATCTACTCAGCTTGATTAGCAAGCTAGTAGTATCTTTAATATGTATGATGGAAATTTAATTTGAAGGGATTGACTTACGTTGTAACTTATAGAGGGGCTATTCCTTCCGTTGGTGCTAGGGAACAACGTACACTTACTTATGGCTAATTAATATAACATTCATAGCTGTTCCTTTTCACATTCATTATGCATTATTAAGGAAAGTTTTGTTTATAGACTTGTAAAAGCTTTGCTCAGATATGAAATGTTTCAATGTTCTCGGAAATTCCGGCTCCATAAACTTTTGATATCTAGGATGAATAACACATGTTCCTTCTTTGATCTAATGACTGGCGTTCTGTATAGCTTGCATACCCAATGATTTTTTTTTTTTTTTGAGGGGAAAAGTGAGCAGTAGATTAAATCAAATCAAGTTCCACCAAAGTATCAATACTTTGGGGAAAAGAACCAAACCATACAAGTTCAGAGTTGTGCTCACATTGCCAACGAGCTAACAAATGGGCCACAGCATTGCCCGCTCGTTTTACATGGGAAAAAGAAACAAAATCAAGACCCAAACATAATCGATGAATATCATTAAAAACATGGTATAGAGGAGAAGCACCACCACCCTGTCGCTTCACAGCTCCAATCACCATCAAAGCATCCCCTTCAAATATCACCCTGTCATAATTAAACCTTAGTGACAACTCAACTGCATACCTTGCTGCCATGGCTTCGGCCGTAATAGCGTCCCATTGGGCTACGAGCCGCCGCACACCCATCATTCGCACGCCACCATCAGAGCTCCGGAACACCACCCCCAACCCCACTTCGCCATTAGGATTAATGTGCGCGTCGAAGTTTGCCTTTAACACCCCAGCCGGTGGTTTGGTCCACGATTGGTTCGACCCCTGCAGCCCTCCCATTGGCCGAAAGACGCTCGTTGCATACGAGCAGTAGTCAGCAACAAGTTTAACAAAATTCCCAGCCACCGAGGGTGCATCTAGAATTTTATTCTCAAAAATTTGTTGGTTTCTACAGAACCACACCGCCCATAAAATTGCACAAATTGTGCGCAGCTCATCACACGAACATGATTTTTTTAACCATGAGAAAGCCTCCTCAAAAGAAGACACAGGGAGGTTGTCAATAATATACCGAAAGGGACTCACCTGCCACGCAGCTTGCGCATACTTGCACTGGAATAGAGAATGGAAAATAGTTTCACTAGTATCGTCACAAATCGGGCACACAGCCGTCTCCCTTATATGACGTCTATGAAGTCTCTCCATCACCCCCAAACTGCCCTTGCAAGCTCGCCAAAGAAAGTGGGTGAGCTTTGGTGGGCCTTGCACACGCCACACATCCTTCCACAATGGTGTCTCCTGGTCTCCATACTGCAACCGCCAAGCCCGTACGTGACCCAACTTCCCCAGCCAATAGCATGACTTGACCGAGAAGATACCATGCCGGGACGGCCACCAATATCTATGATCAGGAGGCCCGAACTGAGATAACGGGATATTGAGAATCGCACCCCATTCATCTTCAATAAACGTTTGGCGCACAGCATCAATATTCCATCCCCCACCCGCCGAGTCAATCAACTCACATACTCTTAACTGCATGTCGCTATCCTCCTTAGGAGTGGGTACCACAGCCGCCCCCTCCCCCAAAATCCACGCCTCATCCCACACCTTAATGCTCTCTCCATTACCCACACACCATTTTAAGCCTTCTAATAACAGTGATTTTGAGCCCCAAATACTCCTCCACGTAAAACTTGGATTATAACCCCGACGAGCCTCCAGAAAATCCACTCCTTTGTAGTATCGAGCCTTTAGCACCAGATGAAGGAAGGAGGTATTATCTTGACAAAGTCGCCATGCTTGTTTTGCTAACAGAGCCTGATTAAAACAATGCAAATCACGAAATCCAAGCCCCCCCATTGACTTAGGAAAGCATAATGCATCCCAACTATGCCAATGCATTTTTCTATCAACCCCATTCGACCCCCACCAGAAACGAGCCAATAATGAATGGATTTCATCAACTAATCCGCTCGGAAGACAAAAAACACTCATCATGTAAGTGGGGATGGCTTGAGCCACGGACTTGATCAAAATCTCTTTACCGGGGCGAGAAAGCAGTTTCTCCTTTCAACCTTGCAATTTCTTCCAAATACGCTCCTTAATACAAGCAAAAGTGACTTTTTTTGATCTTCCAATAATAGTGGGGAGACCCAAATATTTCTCCTGTCGATCAACTTCCTGCACACCCAAAATACTCACTATAGCATTGCGACGGTCAGCATCCACACACCTACTAAAGACTACCTCCGTTTTGCTTAGATTGACTTTCTGTCCCGATGCTCTCTCGTACTTACTGATAATATCAGCCACCACAGAACATTCTTGCACGGAAGCTTTAGTAAACAAGATGCTATCATCAGCAAAGAATAAATGAGACACCGAAGGAGCTCCTCTGCAGATTTTAGCACCATGGATCTTTTTCTCTATCGCTGCTTTAGATAGAAGAGTGGAAAAAGCATCAGCACACAAGAGAAATAAATAGGGAGAAATAGGATCACCTTGACGAAGACCCCTAGCTGGTGTCAGAGACCCCTCCACAGCTCCATTCACTTTGAACGTGAACGAAACACTAGATAAACAAGTCATAACCTTAGAAATCCACTCAGAACAAAATCCCATCTTCCCCATCACACGCTCCAAAAAACACCACTCAACTCGATCATAGGCTTTGCTCATATCTAACTTCAACGCACACATCCCTTCTCCACGAACATCATTTCGTTTCATAGCATGGAAAATCTCGAACGCAACGAGCGCATTATCAGTAATCAAACGGCGAGGAACAAAAGCACTCTGATTCGGGGAAATAATGGATGGGAGCAATACTTTTAGCCGATTTGCCAATGTCTTGGACAAGATCTTATACAATACCGTACATAAACTAATTGGCCTAAAATCCTTCATGCTCTTCGGGTGTTCACATTTCGGGATCAAAACAATGCACGTTCTATTCAAAGCGGATAAGTTCACCCCACCATTCCACCAGTCTTGGACAAATAAAATAATATCTGCCCCCAGTATATGCCAAAATTTCTGAAAAAATAAAGCATGAAGACCATCAATACCTGGAGCTTTATTAGGGTGCATCGAAAATAGAGCCTCACGAACTTCCTCCCCAGTAGGAGGAGACACCAGACGAGTATTCATCTCCTCAGACACACAATGAGCCAGACCCTCCACGGCCTCTTCCATTGCCGCAGGCCTATCAGACGCAAATAGCCCCGCAAAATATTGCTGTACTATCTCACAAATCTCCTCTCTACCTTTTTTCCATACACCATTCTCATCAAGCAGTCCATTTATAGTATTGCGGCGCTTCCGTTGACTTGCCTTATGATGAAAATATTTGGTATTTTTGTCACCATCACGAAGCTCATTTGCACGCGCACGTGCGTGCCAATACGATTCCTCAAGGCGATGAATATCATCAAGATCCGAAGCCACGGCATTGCACTGTTCTAAAATTGTCGCGTCCGGACTACACTGTTGTAATTCATTGAGCCTGGAGAGAGCTCTTTTTTTTTCTCTTCTTCAAGTCCCCGAAAGCTTTGGAAGCCCAGGATGAGAGCTGGTTGGACACCAGCTCGAGCCGCTCAGAAATCTCCGCACCCCCCGAAGCACACCAAGCATCCTCTACCACCTTACCACACTCCTCTCTAGATAGCCACATAGCCTCGAACTTAAACAACTTATTCCCCCTGCGAAAAGCATCATTAGTCCCCGTTTGCAGTAATAAAGGCGCATGATCAGAACGATACCGCGGTAGATGAAGCATCTCCCATGAAGGAAATAAAGTACACCAGTCCTCATCTGCTAACATACGGTCCAACCTTTCCCGAATCAGCGTAGAGGGTAAATTCCCCCGCTGCCAAGTAAACCTACACCCCTTAAAACCCAAATCCTTCACCCCACAATCATCCAACACCTCCCTAAAAGCATCCATCAAGCGCTCGCTACGCGGGACCCCACCCTCTTTCTCCTCCATACTCACAATCTCATTAAAGTCACCAAAAAACAGCAGAGGCATAGTACATTGATTTCGAATTTGTCGTAATAACTGCCAAGTCAAGTGCTTATTACCCGTTTCAGGCCAACCATAAATACCTACAGCATGCCAACTCGGACATTTTTGCTCATCTAATACAACTGCATGTACATGATGAGCGGAAAAAGACAACACCGATACATCCATATCCTTCCACCACAGACCAATACCCCCCGAGTTCCCATTACTACTCAGACACAATCCATCCGAAAAACCACACCGGTTACGAATCTTTTCTAACACAGTCGAATCCACCATTGTCTCCATTAGGAAGACAATATTCGGCCTCTCTCTCCAACAAAGAGAGTGAAGAGCACTAACTGTCCAAGGGTTGGCCAAACCCTGACAGTTCCAACTGAGTAGTTTCATTGTCCTTCGCGGGGTTGGGCTACTCCAACCTCCGCTACTTGGATCACAGCCTGATCCTGGCTACCAGCAGTCTTTAATTTCTTAGAAATACCATCCATAACAGTCATTTCACCATCAAGCATAGGATTCATGTCACAAATTCGTTTACCATTATTATTAACCACAGAAGCATCAAGGTCCGCAAAACAACAATCAGAGGAAAAATAAGATGTGTCCATAGGGGATGGTGAAACAGGGATAGGGGCGACACGTGCCTTCAAATTAAGTCCTTTTTTCTTACCTTTCACCTTTTTGGGAAGATGTGAATCCACTCCCACCTGGAAGCTAGGGGCAGATAGAGGATGATTAATTGCAGCAGGTCCCATCACATTTGTTACCACATCAGCTGGCATCTTATCCCCCACCCCCTCCTGCAGTAAAGACAATAAACTCCCCCCTTCACCCACGTAGACTTCCCCATCAACTTTGTCACCCATGCATGAATGTGGACCCCCCACAGCCTTCTCAATTTCCACACGCTTTCCCACCATTAAACCCACCTTGTCCCCATCAATTGATCCATTAATTACATCATTCCCAATAACTCCACCCCCACTATCAGATTCTTGTTCCCCATAAATATCCCTCCATTGAGCTGGCCCACCTCCACTAACCGGCTTTAAAAGCCCTTTCCCCATCGCATTTCTCCCACACTCCTCTGTGAAAACATTTGAAACAGGTGGATCCCCCCCTTCAACATCTTTAGCCACAAACAATACCCTTTTTCGGGCCTTAATAGCTAAAGCTTCCTCTTTATGCTTACTTCTCCCCTTGTGAGGAGATGCCTTCAACCAGACACCCCACCCCATCTCCAAATCACATGCCTCCGGCAAGTCTGCACGGCAGTCTTTGTCATTGTGTCCTAACACCCCACAACGGAAGCAAAAAAACGGCAACCGCTCATACTTGTATTCAATTGTTGTTAGAACCCCATCCTTACGTCGGATACGTTGAGTTCTACGCAAGGGTTTATAGACATTCAGCATTATTTTAACACGGCAAAAACGTTCTAACCCAAAATCATCCAAATCGACCTCCATCACCTTCCCCAGACAGGATGCAATAGCTTTCACCTCCTCCTCCGCTCGGCAATTGAACGGCAGATTATACAACCGAACCCAGAAAGGGGAAGAGTCTAACACAACCTGTGAAGGTTGCTCGTCACCTACAATTTCATTTAAGACCAACAACTTCTGATCAAAACTCCACGGTCGTCCAGCCAAAATTTTCTCTTTGTCCTTCCAATGAAAGAATTGGAAAACAAATGTATTAGAGTCAATCGCCCGCACCACCAGATTGCGGTGTAATGCCCAGATCTGAGACATCGTTCGTTGTAACGCGTCGAGATTAACAGCACGTTCCGAAATAACTTTCCCGACGAGCATCAGAGAGGTTTTAAGCCTCGCATCGCCGGAATCCACAACCCCTAGGTCAACGATTTCATTCTCTTCGTCCACAATATTAAGTTTCGCACACTGTTCTACTAACTCCGCCGCCATCACTACTGCCAAAAAAACAACCGGCCACAGCTAGGTGGCGACGCAGGCCAGACTCGCTGGGTTTTTTGCCCTAACTCAGAGAGAGAAGGGGACTAAGTTTTTTTACCTTGCATACCCAATGATTTATTCTTTGTAATAAAGGTATTATGGACGGGGTGGCTATGAACATTGTAAGATAGATATATTTTGTTGATCTTAATTGTTCTCTTTTCGAAAATTATAGATGGACTAAGTTATACTAGAAGCATATAGGCAAAGAGATATAGAAGTAAACACAATCATCCGAAATTGCTATCATTCTAAAAAAATTAATAAGAATAAATGTGAATGGTGCATAACTTGTTATAGTAGTATTAGATTAAAGTCATATGAATTAATAATTAGAGTTACACGATATTTTAACGACAAATATATGAATTACTAATTATAGTTATAGGAGTATGTAACTAGTCATAACTTGTTATGTACGTTCTAATTAGAGTTATGTGAGTATTTGATTAGAGTTATATGAATTACAAATTTAGAGTTACAGGATATTTTGACTATAATTACATGAATTACTAATTAGAGTTATAGAAGTATGTGACTAGTCATAGACTAATTACTGAAACTGTAACAACCCTGAATTTCCACTTTCTTTAGAAAACATATTAGAGTACAAAGCATGGACAATTCAAGAGTTGTTATGCCGCGGTTATTAAACATTTAATAACAACAAGGCAAAAGGTACTACTACTAATATATAAATTAATTATTAACTATTACAACTAGAAGGAAATGTAATTAATTAATACACTCCTATAACAAACCATAATTCTAAACTATTGTAGCGGAAGTCTTAACTTTAATAAATCTACATCTAGGTGAAGTCAACGCTCTCACCCCAGTATAAGCTAGTCACCATCAAGCCCTGCACATTGAAGACATGTAATATCAGCCAAAAGGCTGAGCAAGATTTCATACCAATAACAAATTTGAACTACCCAATGTGCAGGTGGAATACATATAGTATTCCACAAAAATCATTTCACTTGTACAACATTCAACTTGAATATAATAGACAACCTTCAATAATTCAAATCCACTTTACTTTCTTTTTAAATCATTCTGTAAAACTTTCATATATAACTCCTTTGAAATATGTGAGTAGGAAGTAATAAAAATCCAATCAGCTAGCTAGGCTCACTAGACAAGGTAAACACCAAAATCCCTAGTATGCATACCCCTAACTTGATAACGTATCAAGAAGGAAGACAAATGAAAAGAGTATTGATCAATATACTCCCAACTACTAAAATAAACTATTGAGACAGTGTTAACTCAACATACTTCCATACTCGGGGAATACCGCTTACCGACAACCCCACAATAAAACTCTATAAACCCTCGTAAGGGTGAGGAACTTCCTCCTTTCAAAATCTCAACTTGGTAACATAGAGGAACTTCCTCCTTTTAATATAAGTCTCATAAATAATCTCATAAACTCTTTCAATATTTTTATATTGAGAAAAATATAAATCTCAATGTACAAACTTCATAAAACGATCTCGTTGTAAAAATAAATTTTTAAGCAATGTAAAATAATTCCTGAACTAATCTGTACAGCACAGTAAGAGATCTTACCTTATCAGCAACCACAATTAACAAATCTCAATCTTACGTCAAAAAGGTTCCTCTACAAACCCGTGATCTACAGTACAATAATATATATAGTATAAGTCACTTATCATATACCTAGAGTTGACTCAACTCAATCCATGCCAAAACTACTTATACCATCATATAAACAATATACCTAATAAGATATTATCAAACCACTATCGTAATTTGATCACTACTACTTCTAAAATAAATAATACGACACTAATAATTTATAGAATATTTTATCACTGTTATCAACCTCCATTACCTACCCTTACACGCATATAACATTACCCGCGTACAAGACCACCAAAACAACATGAACTTGTAGCAAGCATAATTTCTAGTATAGAACTCCTAATCATGTAATTCTTTTGTCTAAATTCATTAGTCTTTCGATCTCTACAACTTTCATGAAGGAACCAAGGCCTAAAACTGACTGTATCAATGAGAAAATTTGCCCAAACAACAGCAGCAAGCAAAACATAGCAACACCAACAATTGCAACCACAACAACAATTAACACCTAAAGGAACCACTACAAGATTAATCTTTTTATGAACATTACTCATATTGAATCAGAAATTAAACATGAATCAATTATATAAACATGTTAATATAGAAATTTGCCCCAATTCTATTTATTCAAGAACCCTAAACTAACAACATACCCAAATTCGAAAATTGAACAAAAACTGAAATTAAACTTAGGGTTAGAACTTACTTGAATACAGAAGATAAAATTACACAATAACAGACCCAAAAATCTCTACTTTGATTCGATTTTCGACCGAAAACCCAAGGCTATAAATCCGAATTTTTTTTCCTCTTTGAAAACCCCACAAAATAAAACCAAGAGAGTAAGGCCAAATTGAAGGACGAGTAGTAGATGATGTGAGTTTATGGTTGGTGATTGTGTTTTATTTCGTAGCTCTAATTGATATCGAGTAAAGATTGAAGAAGTAGAAAATGAAGAATATGAAGCTAGGTATATATCGTGGGTTTTGCTTGGGAGGAACTAGTAAGGAGCAGTATTAGACTCTCCTCCTTTCCTTTTCCTTTGTTTTTTTTTCTCTCTCTCTTTATACTACTAACATAATTCTAGCTAGGTATTTAACCTAGAAAATTAAGGAATTATCTTTTTTTACCTTTTTTAAGGAATGTAAAATGGAAAAATAATAAAAAATATTTAATAAAATAATATTATTTTATATTTTTATAACCTAAAATATATAATTGATTACTAAACAGGTATAAAAATACGGGGTGTTACAATCTACCCCCCTTAAAATAAGTTTCGTCATGAAACTTAAAGTATTACTCAAATGACCAAACTCATATTGTTGTTTTTTAAAAACAATTCATTAACTCTACAAGTTAGCCAACTACTATCGCTCTGAATAATATCTCCAACAACCAAATCATTTCGGAGAACATCGCCGACAACTAATTCACTTTCTTATAGGTCAATTCAATTGACCACCTTTATAACCACAATAATTCCAACTAATATATTCATACCATGACAAGTAGAACAACACCTCATAAATCAATTGATTTGATCAACCTTGTAGACATACAAGCATTTCAACTAAAAATGTTCATACTATAAGAAGTAAAAAAAACATGCAACATGTTACAAGGTTTAACATAAAACTTCACCATAAAACTTCTAATAACGTATACATCACATATGAAATCATAACTTTTAGCACCAAAAATACAATTGGCACGAAATCTACCCCCCTAAAAAAAGAAGTTATGCCCTCGTAACTAACAATAATATGAACAAGAGATGGGGACACATAAAACACATGACATCCTTGGTCTTACGAGTAGTTCCTTGGTATTGTGGTGTGACTAACACGTTTACTATCTATTTCTCAACCCTACGGGTCTAACGAATCGGATCTATTAGTCTAGAGTCTCAACTAGAACTTCAACTATCACCATGTGAAAAGTTACTAATACGATGTCGTAACTAAGAAACATGGAATACATTACATACACAATCAACTATCCTTTCAAGGATCACATGTGGACCGATAAACTTAGGGGAATCAACTCCCTTATCTAAGTCAAGTTAAACCGAACCACTACCGTCACACCCATTGGACTATGGCGTAGAGTTTGAAATTCAATTCATAACTATACTACGGTGCACAAGCGCTTTAAATAATAAAATAGGATTTTCTCGAAAATCCGGTAGAGTTTCCTTTGTAAAATGGACAACTCGAAATGAGAAAAGGTGTTCTAAACCTTTACAATCAAATACTAAAACATTTCCAAATCCAATACTCAACGCTTTCGCGGAGCAACAATTAATCCGAATCAAGAGTACTATTTCTCTTCTAAAAATAATAGAAGTAAAGACTCATACAATATGAACTCACCATTACATGGTTGGGCGTACTCGCCCAAAAAAAAATATAAAACAATTCACAAGTCGACAACTAGAACTTCAACTTGAAGGTATTATAACACTCACAATCACTAAGGCATACCACAAATGGCAAAACAAAATACTTTGATGGTCGCATCAACATTGGGCAGAGTCTTAACCCATAAACATTCATAGCACGTGTTTTGGAGTTTATGACTATCACGTAATCAATGACACCACGAAAATCACATCAAAGCACACTAAGCATTTACATCCAAAGAGTACTTAAATAACCTTACGCGTGAATATGGGCACAACAAATTTTTCTTTCTTTCAGAACGATTCTTTATTAGAAATCCAATAATAAATGACCCTTTTATAGAACTCTTGTTTTGAAAAACTTTGCTCAATCATTCTTATTGTCACACAGTCTTTAGACACGAAGTAACAACATGCTAAGATCTATCGCTTTAAAACAATTTCTTGATGGGGATCCAATCAATCCAAATAATAAGGCATATATTTCCAATACTAGGGTATTGAGGCTTGGAACCTCTGACAATGGGGTTGAACATAATCCTGACAACAAAGAAGGAGTTTAAAATCTCGCATTGGTTTGACTCATAGTCATACAGTGGGGCGTGGAGGCTTGAAACCTACCATGGGGTGGCCATCAACTATCACTTTAGTTGGTCGAAATCAGACAAGTTTAAAGCACATAACACGATTTCAAATATTCTTTACTAGACACCAAGTCTCCTACTACTTGGTAACACTCAAAACACATTAAAGAGTGGTAGAAAGCTTCATTGAAAGACCTTCAAGGCTCACAATATGTGGGAGACTTGTCCCCTTTCAAAACTTTTCAAAAACTTGTTTTTAACTTTTCCGAAATTCACTCAAATCGTTGTAGAAAAACATTTCTAGATCGATTCAAGAACGAATCCACAACCTCAATTGAAACGTTTAAACACTTTCACCATACACAACAAATTGAACAATTCACATAGCTTTGGTAGGATAACCTACTCGTTGACTAAATAGAGCCAAATCGAGCTACTAAGGTACCACAGAAATGATATGCTCTATTTACATGAAACTAAAGCTTACTTTATACAAAACTCCTTTTTAGAACCATGACTCAAAACTAACACACATTCATAACACACATAAACGTTCACACCTATAGTTTCACGAAATAAAATTCAAGTCATGCAGGATACTGAATCACATAAACTAACGACTCCATCAACAATAATGTGGTATTACCCTTGCCTACCCATACTCAACACTCCAAACATAGCAATCAAGAGTTAACTTAAAATCACTTTTCAAGGTTCATGAAATAAATATGGTCCAATACTCCCCTAGTTTCTATTAAATTCATTAATTTCGACTCAAACAACTAGTCATAGACTTGCCACGTGATACACTTAACCCTTACTCACATAAAACTTAAAGCAAATTAATCAATTACACACTTTAACCACTATAATAACTTAGTCTCATTCTTCGGACATGACTTAAGTAAATTGAGTTTGAGCACATTTAACCATTCCTAATAGCCTCTAGGTCATTAACGACGATTTGTTCAACTTTAAGTGGGCGTCTAACGCCCAGGGACACAAAGGAGAGCTTTTATAATTATAACCAAGCTATCTCGAGTTCTCAACCAATTAACATGGTACATATAACTCCACAACTAGTCTTTCTTAGACAAGTGCAAGGAATCGAGCTTGTAGCTTGTCATTTAAGGTTAGTGACTACCAATCAAGAAGTTTGCAATGACTTTAAACCAAAGACTTAGTTACTTCAACTTATAATCCTAACATTAAACTCAATGAGGAGAGACTTTCTTCGTTAAACCAGTCTACATTAGACTCGCTATAACCATTTTAGTGTTATTAGACCTTAATCACTACAAAACAGATTTCACAACGGGGAACTACACATCCTATCATAGACATGACTCGATTTGACATTATGCCTTGCATATGTAACACTCCATAGCCTTACTAGATACATGAAAGTTACTAGTTGTTATATAATGGTCTCAAACTGACTCCTTGACACCAACAAATAAATAGTAATACTTTACCAGGGTCAAACGGTTGACCCTTAACATGTTGTGAGTTGCCTTTGACTAGTCACGTGTATGCTACCAGAAATCGATCCACTTGGAATTATTCCTTTTTCCTTTAGCTAACCACTTCACCACGAATATTCCATGAAAGTGAATTAAACACGACAACTTACAGTAGATAGTCATCTCATGACTAACTAGACTACTTTAAACTCACGTAAACAAGGTCTGTAGGCATGACTAAGAGATCTAATAACTCGAGTTTCAACTCTTGTTATCGCTTCAACACACAATCATACACTAAAAAGTCAATTCATAGTACTTAGTCAACAAGACTAGCTAGCATATCCAAGACATAATCAAACCCTTCCCTATAAGGTTTTCAATTAACAATTCACACCAACTATAATTTGTGCATGCCATCACGCATCTCAATCAGTTTGCAATTCAAGAATCAAGTAGTTAATCACTAAACATTCTCAAGGCTAAAAGATGGACAAAGTACGGGAGGTGGGTGGGTCTAACACCA
The DNA here is from genome assembly GCF_026745355.1 of Beta vulgaris subsp. vulgaris. Taxonomy (NCBI): domain Eukaryota; kingdom Viridiplantae; phylum Streptophyta; class Magnoliopsida; order Caryophyllales; family Amaranthaceae; genus Beta; species Beta vulgaris. The sequence continues at coordinate 23,452,758 of NC_079210.1, read as the reverse complement.
CAAGACAAACAAGAGCAAATATAAAAATAAAAAGGAGTGTCACTTTGAATGGAATAAGGCTCATCCTTATCCACTATAATGGTTCGTCCTAATGCGAACATAAAAATCGGCGAGCTAATACTTAAATGAAATAGGTGACGATAGAAATTAATATCAAGACGGAATGTCACCTCACAGTTCCTGTAAACAAATGGAACCTAATTTTGCATTATGCGACTCAAACATGAGTTTATAACAAAATTTCGGCTATGCACCAACTTAAAATCACAACCTAGACAAGGATATACTTTACTAGCCAATCATTCCAAACATGGAAGCTAGCACCACTTAACTTGAGTTAAACATGGAACTCAACTAGTTCCACACTTACCAAGCTCATTAACTTTATCAAGTCAAACATCCACATAAGAGGGATCAACAACAACTACCATATACAACAACTACATGTAATCTCTTACTTCCCATATCTCAAACTTACCTCGGCTTTTCAAATTTTAATACTTTTATTTATTTAGTCTTACTTAGGGTCACAATGTCAATGTTACAACTCTAAGAATAACCTACTAGGTCTCATAAATCTACCTCGAGGTAGGGATGGATCCAACTTCCAATCAAAACAATGATTAAAACTTTCGTACATTATTCTTCATCATTAACATGCACCCCGGCCGCTGATGGTCTTAATGGTGATGAACAATCCACGTAGGGAAAGATACTTTCTCCTAAAACATAGTTTCAAAATAATCAAGGGAATTTGGAAATCCCTATAGGTTCTAAATAGATGGTCACAACTCTAGGTCTCAATCCTAAACAACAACTCAAGGTTAACCTCTAGGGCTAACCTAAGGCCCTCCACCTTGCACTAAACTGGTGGCTAATCCTATAGACCACTCTAGGCTCAACTGACTATAGGCTCTAGCCATAAACTCGAACTGTTGGCTCTGATACCAACTGTAACAACCCTGAATTTCCACTTTCTTTAGAAAACATATTAGAGTACAAAGCATGGACAATTCAAGAACTGTTATGCCGCGGTTATTAAACATTTAATAACAGCAAGGCGAAAGGTACTACTACTAATATATAAATTAATTATTAACTATTACAACTAGAAGGAAATGTAATAATTAATATACTCCTATAACAAACCATAATTCTAAACTATTGCAGCGGAAGTCTTAACTTTAATAAATCTACATCTAGGTGAAGTCAACGCTCTCACCCTATATAAGCTAGTCACCATCAATGCAATGCAAGAGACATGTAATATCAGCCAAAAGGCTGAGCAAGATTTCATACAATAACAATTTGAACTATCCAAGGTGCAGGTGGAATACATATAGTATTCCACAAAAATCATTTCACTTGTACAACATTCAACTTGAATATAATAGACAACCTTCAATAATTCAAATCCACTTTACTTTCTTTTTACACCATTCTGTAAAACATTCAAATATAACTCCTTTGAACTTTGTAAGTAGGAAGTAATAAATATCTAATGAGCCAGCTAGGCTCACTAGACAAGGTAAACACCAAAGTCCCTAGTATGCATACCCTTAACTTGATAACGTATCAAGAAGGAAGACAAATGGCAAGAGTATTGATCAATATACTCCCCACTACTAAAATAAACTATTGAGACACTGTTAACTTAACATACTTCCATACTTGAGGAATACCGCTTACCGGCAACCCCACAATAAAACTCTATAAACCCTCGTAAGGGTGAGGAACTTCCTCTTTTCAAAATCGCAACTTGGTAACATAGAGGAACTTCCTCCTTTTAATATAAGTCTCATAAATAATCTCATAAACTCTTTCAATATTTTTATATTGAGAACAATATAAATCTCAACGTATAAACTTCATAAAATGATCTCATTGTAAAAATAAATTTCTAAGCAATGTAAAATAATTTCTGAACTCATCTGTACAACACAATAAGAAATCTTACCTTATCAGCAACCACAATTAACAAATCTCAATCTTACGTCAAAAAAGTTCCTCTACAAACTCGTAATCTACAATACAATAATATATATATATATATATATATATAGTATAAGTCACTTATCATATACCTAGAGTTAACTCAACTCAATCCAAGACAAAAATACTTAAACAATATACCTGATAAGCAATTATCAAATCACTATCATAATTCGATCACTACTACTTCTACATATTAAAGCAATAATACCACACTAATAATTTATAGAATACTTTATCACTGTTATCAACCTCCATTACCTATCCTTACACGCATACAACATTACCCGCATACAAGACCACCAAAACAACATGAACTTGCAGCAAGCATAATTTCTAGTATAAAACTCCGAATCATGTAATTCTTGTGTTTAAATTCATTAGCCTTTCGAGCTCTACAACTTTCATGAAGGAACCAAGGCCTAAACCTGACTGTATCAATGAGAAAAGTTACCCGAACAACAGCAGTAAGAAAAACAGAGCAACAACAACAATTGCAACCACAAAAACAATTAACACCTAAAGTAACCACTACAAGATTAATCTTTCTATAAACATTACTCATATTGAATCATAAATTAAACATGAATCAATTATATAAACATATTAATATAGAAATATGCCCCAATTCTATTTATTCAAGAACCCTAAACTAACAACATACCCAAATTCGAAAATTGAACAAAAACTGAAATTAAACTTAGGATTAGAACTTAATTGAATAGAGAAGATGAAATTACACAATAACAGGCCCAAAAATCTCTACTTTGATTCGATTTTCGACCGAAAACCCAAGCCTATAAATCGGAATTTTTTTTTCCTCTTTGAAAACCCCACAAAATAAAACCAAGAGAGTAAGGCCAAATTGAAGGACAGGTAGTAGATGATGTGAGTTTATGGTTGGTGATTGTGTTTTATTTTGTAGCTCTAATTGAGTATGGAGGCAAAGATTGAAGAAGAGGTAGAAAATGAAGAATATGAAGCTAGGTATCGTGGGTTTTGCTTGGGAGGAACTAGGGAGCAGTATTAGACTCTCTTCCTTGCCTTTTCCTTTATTTTTTTTTCTCTCTCTCTTTATACTACTAACATAATTCTAGCCAGGTATTTAACCTAGAAAATTTAGGAATTATCTTTTTTACCCTTTTTAAGGAAAGTGAAATGGAAAAATAATGAAATAATATTTAATAAAATAATATTTTAAATTATTTTTTATAACCTAAAATAATATAATTGATTACTAAACAGGTATAAAGATACGGGGTGTTACAGAAGCATAGTTTGCTGGATAATCCTTGAAGAAATTTTCTCGTTTTATTTTCACTCAATTGATATGGTAGTATCATGTTTGTAGTTCCTCTCATCTCTGTTGTGGCAGCCTGGCAGGTATATTGATTTACATTGAGATTTAGGGACAATGGAGCTCTTGTTGATGGGTTGTAGCGATAACTTTGACATAGTCGTTGAATTTGTGTTATAGGCTATCTACCTACTCGTTCTCCATGTAACGCAGTGGTATATTCAATATTGACATTCTTACCATCAATTACTTTACTATTGTTTATAATATTTTACCAGTTTGGGGTTTGAGACTTTTTTTACCTCATGTATATACTCTTTCGAGCTTGTAATTATTAATCATCTTAATGGCCCACATTTTCCTTGTCACAATATACAACTATTGTTGCTATATCTCAATCACATTATCTTAATGTTGTGTACACTAGTTTGTAATCCTAATCATGTACTTTTAGTGATTGTTCTATATGAAGCTTACATCTATTGTTGTTGCTGCATCCTTAAATCTACTTGTAAAAGCTAGTTGAGCAACTCCAATATTTTGTCGAACAACATGTGTAATTTATGTTCATCATTAAGTTCGTCAAAAATCTGCCAAACTTTAGGAATTAATTCTACTGGAACAACTCGAGTGAACTCATGTTCTTTGCACGGGGTCATGTTTGTACTTCGTTTAGGTGGTGTAGACAGATTTAGCGACGGAATGTTTATGCTTTGCGTAGAGTTACTAGTTCCTGCCTCTGCATATAACATTTAGATAAATTGTAAGTCAATGATTTACAATTCAAAGTATTGCAAACATAAAAAATTTGACAATTATTTCTTATAACTCTAATCAAGAGTGTCTATAACTCGAATCATTACTTTATACTTCCTCTGTTTCTAAATAAGTGCAACACTTCTTGTTTTCACGTTTGCCAATGCATTATTTTAACAATTAATATCTTTAATTATCAATAAGTAAAAATTATAAAAAGTTGATATTAAAAAAATTCACATTCATACGAATCTAACAAGATCCCACATGACTATGTTTTTCCTAAAATGTAAATCACCAAAGCTAATTAAAGTTTAAACTGTGAATAATAAACACTATGCAAATGTTGCACTTATTTAGAAACGGAGGAAGTATAACTTTAAATAAGTCGTATAATAAGAACATTAATAAACTTCCCAAGAGCTCATTAATAGTTGTAGTTCTTATATTGTCAAAACTGTACCATATATTTTTTTTTCGATCTTATATTATAGTTTTAGAATAAATATATAGATTCATCTAACATACCTAATTAATGAGGACGCTATGTCTACATACATCTTTCGATCTTTTTTTATTAATAAGGACATTATGTAGTTGGATTATGTAAACTTTAGTCTATAAGACTAGTTGGTACACCATATATCTCAATCACAATAATTTATTTCGGAAAAATAAGTTAGTATTACGACAACTCTAATTAGTTTTTCCTATAACTCTGAACAAGTGTTGACATAACTCTAATGACTATTTCTTATAACTCTAAAGAAGTGATCGTAGAACTCTTAAACATGTGTCAGCATAACTCTAATTATTATGTCATATAACTCTTAACTACTCATTCGTATAACTCTAAAGAAGTGTTGCCATAATTGTAATTAGTACTTCTTATAACTCTTAACAAGCTCTAATATAACTCCTAAATACTACTTCCTACAAATCTAAATTAGTGTTGTCATAACTCTAATTAGTATTTCTTATAGCGTTAAACAAGTATTAGTGTACTTCTTCACTACTATATCCTACAACTCTAATCTAAGTGTTGTTATAACTCTAAATAATAATTGTTATCACTCTAAAAAAATATTGCACTAACTTTAATCAGTAGTTGTTGAAACTTTAAAAAAAATATTGTTATAACTCTAATAAGTACATTTATAACTCTTGGCAAAATCATTCATTAACCAGGAGTATCAACCAAAATGTAAACAAGTTGAATGACAACATAGAGTACAAAGTCATGAAAATATTGTCAAAATTGTACCATATAATTCTTTTCGATCTTATATTATAGTTTTAGAATAAATATATAAATTCATCTAACATACCTAATTAATAAGGACACTATGTTTACATACATCTTTTGATTTTTTATAATTAATAAGTACATTATGTAGTTGGATTATATAAACTTTAGTTTATAAGACTAGTTGGTAATCCATATATCTCAATCACAATAATTTATTTCGAAAAAATAAGTTAGTATTACGATAACTCTAATTAGTTTTTCCTATAACTCTGAACAATTGTTGGCATAACTCTAATGACTATTTCTTATAACTTTAAAGAAAGTGACCGTACAATCTTAAACATGTGTCAGCATAACTCTAATTATTATTTCATATAACTCTAACTACTTATTCGTATAACTCTAAAGTAGTGTTGCCATAATTGTAATTACTACTTCTTATAACTCTTAACAAGCTTTGATATAACTCTACATACTACTTCCTACAACTCTATATAAGTGTTGTCATAACTCTAATTAGTATTTCTTATAAAGTTGAACAAGTTTTGGTGTACCTCTTCACTATTATATCCTACAACTCTAATCAAGTGTTGTTATAACTCTAAATAATAATTGCTATCACTCTAAAAAAAATATTGCACGAACTTATTAATTTTCCTAGATGTATATTAATTCTTGTTGCGAAAATTTGTTGCGAATATCTGTTCTCTTTTCGAAAATTATAGATGGACAAAGTTATACTCGAACCATATAGGCAAAGAAATATAGGATAAAACACAATCATCCGAAATTACAAATATTAGTAAAATGAACATCAGTAACTTGTTCCTTGTTCTATCCGCGTGTCATTTGGATCTTTCCACCCTTGGAGTGTTAGACTAAAGATGGCAGGAGAGGCGTGTCAGATTTGTTAGAACATCAGTAATTTGCTTTCTACGTGTCATAAGACTTGAAAATTCTAAATGAAGAAATTTGTTACGAAAATTCCAGATTTGTTCTCTTTATAAATGTAAACAAATTTCAAAAAGAGAGAAGTAAGCATACAAATTCATGAAAATAAACTAACCTTCATGCGATGCGATAATGGATTCTATGAAATTTCTTGACAAAAGGAGATGACAAGAGAGACGTGCAGTAGGAGATGGGAGGAGAAGGAGAAGAGAGGAGAGACAAAATTAGGTCTTGCATGGAAGGGATGAAAAAAGGTAGTTTAAAGTTAATATTAGTTTTCAAATCTTGGCTATAACAACCCTGAATTTCCACTTTCTTTAGAAAACATATTAGAGTACAAAGCATGGACAATTCAAGAGCTGTTATGCCGCGGTTATTAAATATTTAATAACAGCAAGGCGAAAGATACTACTACTAATACATAAATTAATTATTAACTACTACAATTAAAAGGAAATGTAATTAATAAATACACTCTTATAACAAACAATAATTCTAAACTATTGCAGCGGAAGTCTTAACTTTAATAAATCTACATCTAGGTGAAGTCAATGCTCTCACCACAATATAAGCTAGTCACCATCAAGCCCTGCACAAGACATGTAATATCAGCCAAAAGGCTGAGCAGGATTCCATACCAATAACAACTTTGAACTATCCAATGTGCAGGTGGAATACATATATAGTATTCCACAAAAATCATTTCACTTGTACAACATTCAACTTGAATATAATAGACAACCTTCAATAATTCAAATCCACTTGACTTTCTTTCTAAACCATTATGTAAAAACTTTCAAATATAACTCCTTTGAAATCTGTGAGTAGGAAGTAATAAAAATCCAACGAGCTAGCTAGTCTCACTAGATAAGGTAAACACCAAAGTCCCTTGTATGCATACCCCTAACTTGATAACGTACCAAGAAGGAAGACAAATGGCAAGAGTATTGATCAACATACTCCCAACTACTAAAATATATTGTTTGATACACTGTTAACTCAGCATACGTCTAAACTCAGAGAATACCGCTTACCGGCAACCCCACAATAAAACTCTATAAACCCTCGTAAGGGTGAGGAACTTCCTCCTTTCAAAATCTCAACTTGGTATCATAGAGGAACTTCCTCCTTCCAATATAAATCTCATAAACATATCTCAACTCTTTCAATAAAAATATCGAGAACAATATAAATCTCAAAGTATAAACTTCATAAAACAATCTCGTTGTTAAAATACATTTCTAAGCAATGTAAAATAATTTGTGAACTCATCTGTACAAGCACAGTAAGAAATCTTACCTTATCAGCAACCACGGTTACCAAATCTCAATCTTAAGTCAAAAAGGGTTCTTCTACTAACCCGCGATCTACAATGTAATATAATATGGTATAAATCACTTGACTACAACCGGAAATGGTTGTATGTCTACGAGGTTGATCAAATCAATTGATCTATGAGATGTTAGTTCTACTTGTTATAGTATGAATATATTAGTTGGAATGATTGTGGTTATAAAGGTAGTCAATGGAATTGATCTATAAGAAAGTGAATTAGTTGCCGGAGATGTTCTTCTAAATCATTTGGTTGTTGGAGATGTCAGGGTGATAATATTTGGCTAACTTATAGAGTTAATGACTTGTTTTTAGAAACAAGAGTACGAGTTTGGTCATTCCAGTAATACTTTAAGTTTCGGGACGAAACTTATTTTAAGGGGGGTAGATTGTAACACCCCGTATTTTTATACATATTTAGCAATCCGTTATATTATTTTAGTTTATAAAATAATTTTTTTTAGAATGTCCTTTTATTCAATATATTTTATTTCCCACTTATTGAACTTACCTTAGAAGGGTCAAAAGTTAATTCCTAATTTGACTAGGTTAAGTACCATTAAGTTACCTAAACCAACTTATAAAACAAAAGCAAAAAAAAAAAAGAAAAAAAAAAGGAAAAAGAAAAAAAAAATTAGAAGGGGGAAGCAGTATAGAAACCACGACACTTTTTAGTTCCCTTCTAAACTCCATCTTCCTTCCTTTCTTTTCATCTAACCTTGAACTCCATTAAAACTACTAATTTCTTTATCAACCATCATCACTTCAATTGTTGTTTATCTTTCTTCAATATTTTCTCAGTTTTTGTGGGTATTTCAAAGAGAGAGAATTGGGTTTTATACTTGCAATTTTCGGGTCGAAAGTCGGGTCAAGGAGACGGAATTTTGGGTCTTTTTACACTCTTCTACTTTCTAATTGCGTTATTAATCAAGTAAGGATCTTTTCCATATTTTAATTTTAGTATGTGTTATTTTTTTTTGAATTTGGAGTTTTGTTAGTTTAGGGTTCTTGAGTTAAATTGAATTGGGGGTTTTGATTATATGTCAGATTCGTAATTTGTGTTTTTTGTCATCTTATGGCGTGTTTAGCGAAAATACTATTTCACAAAAGTTGCTCGTATCGAAATTTCATCCAAGATAGGCTCAAGAAACGCTTTATTTGGACTTCATAGGAGAAAGTTATCCCTATTTTAAGTTTCTGCTGAAATTAAATATATTGCATGTTATTTTCATGTAGTTAGTAGTATTTACAGTTTGACTTTTGTTGACCAGTTTGACTTTTGTTGACTTTGGTTTATTCCTTTTGGATTAAATTTAAAGTGAGTTGTTTTTAAAGGTAGTCAAGGCTCATTAACTAGGTTATGTCGTTTATGTGTAAACTATGTAAAGGTTATACTCAAGTGATTTATACCATATTATATTACATTGTAGATTGCGGGTTCGTAGAAGAACCCTTTTTGACTTGAGATTGCGATTTGTTAACTGTGGTTGCTGATAAGGTAAGATTTCTTACTGTGCTTGTACAAATGAGTTCAAAAATTATTTTACATTGCTTAGAAATTTATTTTAACAACGAGATTGTTTTATGAAGTTTATACTTTGAGATTTATATTGTTCTCGATATTTTTATTGAAAGAGTTGAGGTATGTTTATGAGATTTATATTGGAAGGAGGAAGTTCCTCTATGATACCAAGTTGAGATTTTGAAAGGAGAAAGTTCCTCACCCTTACGAGGGTTTATAGAGTTTTATTGTGGGTTGCCGGTAAGCGGTATTCTCCGAGTTTGGAAGTATGTTGAGTTAACAGTGTCTCCAACAATATATTTTAGTAGTTGGGAGTACGTTGATCAATACTCTTACCATTTGTCTTCCTTCTTGGTACGTTATCAAGTTAGGGGTATGCATACTAGGGACTTTGGTGTTTACCTTATCTAGTGAGCCTAGCTAGCTCATTGGATTTTTATTACTTCATATTCACAGATTTCAAAGGAGTTATATTTGAAAGTTTTACAGAATGGTTTAGAAAGAAAGTAAAGTGGATTTGAATTATTGAAGGTTGTCTATTATATTCAAGTTGAATGTTGTACAAGTGAAATGATTTTTGTGGAATACTATATATGTATTCCACCTGCACATTGGATAGTTCAAAGTTGTTATTGGTATGAAATCTTGCTCAGCCTTTTGGCTGATATTACATGTCTTCAATGTGTAGGACTTGATGATGACTAGCTTATATTGGGGTGAGAGCGTTGACTTCACCTAGATGTAGATTTATTAAAGTTAAGACTTCCGCTGCAATATTTAGAATTATGGTTTGTTATAAGAGTGTATGTATTGATTACATTTCCTTTTAGTGGTAATAGTTAATGATTAATTTATGTATTAGTAGTAGTACCTTCCGCCTTGCTGTTATTAAATGTTTAATAACCGCGGCATAACAGCTCTTAAGTTGTCCATGTTTTGTACTCTAATATGTTTTCTAAAGAAAGTGCAAATGCAGGGTTGTTACATTGGCCGTTAATAGGATCTAATATAAGGACAGTGAATCTTTCTCATTGCTCACCTAATTTCCTTTCTCACATGATCTTGCCTATACATAGAGTCGGGATCCAGTGAGAATGAAGGGTTATGTGAGAATAGATAAATATGTGAGAATTGACTAGAACCGTTAGATTAGAAAAGACCTAAGGGTTGCGATTTGGCCATAGCAATAATAACAAAACCTCTCATCATTTAACCTGCAACTTTCCATTAAACTTGAACAATACTCTTTCACTAAGGAAAAAATCGAAAATTCATCCTTTTCATCATCGATCGATTGATTACAATAAAAAATCTAAACTTTTTATTCCTGATCGAAATTCATCCATCAAATATTCATCATCAGGTACACATTATAGACCTAATTCATTGAATTAGATTTCTTTAAAATTGATGTACTTGTGTTCTATTCTTAATTCAATTATAGGCTATGTTTTTCACATCTTTTGATCGAAAATTAGGTCTTTTAGAGACTATAATTGATGTGATGGAATATTACTGGAATTTTTGTTCATTTTCTACTTTTTCTCTCTCCATTTTGAGTAATTTTCTTAATTTTATGTTTGATTTATATCTTTTGTTCTGTTCCTGTTCCTGATGGATTGAATGTGTGGATTGTATTTTTGGAGGATTAACTATTATTTAGGTTATTGTTGCAAATTTTATGAATTTGCTTGGTTGTGAGATTAGTTTAGGAATTGATAGAATTTGCCTTATAGGGGTATTACGAGAGAGGGAGATTGGTTTACTGTTTAGAATTAGTGAATTGATGAAAAATTAGATACATAAGAGGAAAAAGAGGTAACTCCCCAATATTGTATTGCACTGCTGATCTACTCACACTACTAATCTGTTTCTCATCGTCAAATTTCATTCGACTTCAATTCCTCGCTCCAAAGAGACCCTAAGGTTTTGTTTGAAGTTTTGGGGAAAAACCCAATTTAGGTTTACAAAAAACAGCAAGTAACAATTAAAACATCAAACTTTTTAAGAGATTTCAAAGGGGTGAATTGGATATTCATGATTTCTTCTGTGTTTCTGCGAAAAACCTTGTTTGGTTTACTATTAAAAAGGTTGAAGAAACACAAAGTGAGGAAATTCAGGGAAGAATTAATGATGAATTGAGTCAAAGTTTAGAATATGCTTCTTGGTTTAATGGAAATGAGGATTTTGAGTTGGGTTTTGTTGATGTTTCCAATATTGACCTTGTTCAAGGTTTGTTTGAATTTGTTCTACATTTTATTTTTCATTGGTTTAGCAATGATTCTTTTTACACATATTATTTTTGATTTCCATGTTACTGGGTGCTTACAAGCTACAAGATATGTTGATAGTGCTACATTTTATCTAAATTTCGTACTTTAGATAGTGTATGGTTGTTTTGTGGTTTAATTGCATTTTTAACTGTTGAATAATAGGTTTAGTTTAGTCGCTTAGGTTGTTTGTTATTGAAATTTGCGGAGTTGGATAAGATGAATTTGGAAGTCATACAATTCTTTGTGAAAGTGGTAGAGCATTACTTTAGAATGTAGTATTTATTATAGATGCTATTACATTGTTTCTCTGATGGTGATTTTTTTTTTCTGGATTTTGAGCATTTGTTCTATTTAACTTATCTAAACTAGTTGAATTTATCCTATCTTAGGTGTGCTTGTGTGAACTACATTTGTAGTGATTTGTTGGAGCTTATTTTTGTAACTTGTCTCAACTTATTGATAGAATTTGCCCAATAGGTGTATAGCAAGAGAGGGAGATTGGCTTACTGTTTAGAATTGGTGAATTGATGAAAAATAGATACATAAGAGAAGAAGAGGTAACTCGCCAATATTGTATTGCACTGCTTATCTACTCACCTACTATATAATTCGATCAGTGAAGTAAGAAGTTGGGCGTGAAAGAATCAATATGGATTTGCTAAACACATTCCTGAATCTTACAGCTCCTCCCTTCACCTTTATATCATTGTTCCTTTTGCTGCCTCCATTTCAGATTCGTAATTTATTTTGTCAATCTTCGCTTTTTTCTACTCTGAAGTTGTGTTAGGAAAAGTCGTCCTTATCACTGGCGCTTCTTGCATTGGCGAGGTTACCTCTTTTTCCTCTTATGTATCTATTTTTCATCATTCACCAATTGTTGCCCATATAGATCTCTTATATAATTTGATGGACTTTGGACATGTTCATCATATGTTTACTACATGTACATTAGTGCTACACTATAAGTACATTAGTGCTATACTAAAAGTACATTGAATCTCAATGACATCATTAAGTACAATTGGGAATTTATATTGGATAAAAGGAAACAAGTTGATTAAGAAAAGTATAAAAAAGAAAAGAAAATCTTATAGAGGTGTAGGGAGAGAAGTGCAATGGGAAGTTTAGAAGAGTAGTAGTACAGAGAAGGTAATAATCAGGAGGGTCTCTTTGAAATAGAAGAAAATTGTAGGTTCGAAAAGGGTAACCTATATTTAAGAGGTAGCTAGATTAATATGCTTTGGCTTCTATCTGATTTGTATAATAACAAAGCAATCATTTATTTGATGCGAGTATCTCATTTTAAAAAAAAATATTCTAGTTAATCTATTTTTCATTCTAAACACTTGCCATTGTTAAATGTATCCATTTATTTTTCTCAAGCTAATTTTTGCAATCAGCACAACATGAATACCTTTGCAGTTTTATGGATTCCTTGATAGGCTGTTGTGATATGATTTTGTTGCTGATATTATATATACTACTTCTAGTTTTTTAAACAACTAATATATTTTGACCATTTTGAAGTTGCTTCAATCCATAGTCTTTAAATGATGGTTCACAGTTACATTGAAGTGGAGATTAGTGCAGATGAGGTTGCGGTTGCTGCTAGCCCAAGCCCCGGTGAATGTAAATCCAATAAGAACTGCTTTCCTTTTGGGATGCCAAGATAACATTGTTAACTATATATAACAACTCAAATAGTACTGCTTTTAATATCTGGAATGATATTTAACTTCGCCATCTCATGTGTACAGTCTATCTTGATTTTTGAGGTTTAGCTTTATATGGTTGAATTTGCACCTAAATTTGCTCAGCTATGTTCATAGCATACAAATTGCTGATTATGGATCCACCAATCATGCTTCTCATTTGTAAAATCTGCTTTAGTTGATAGGAACACCTTATTCCTTGTTCCATCTTCAGATTTCTCTCAAAATGTACTCTCAAAATGTAATTAAAGTAGCTGGGAAACGAAGTACATCTGGTGTTCAAGTTTAGAACCTGCTAGTCCTAACTTAGTTTCTCATCCTTTAGAGAATGAGATGAATGATAGGGAGTAGCCCATGGTTTGGATAGCAATAGTTGCTCTATTGATATTCTACCTTTTTTTTTCCTACTTCGTAAACATTAATAAAACTATTTTCGTGCTTCCATGATCTATGTTTTTGGTTCTTGATATTGATATTGTTCTTAGAAATGTTTCTCAGTAAGCTAGAGCTATGAAAGATGATGAAATAATTTGCTTATGTACATCACGGATTACTTGAATGTACATCACGGATGAATTGAATGTACATCACGGATGAATTGAATGTACATCGCGGGTGACTTGAATGTACATCACCTTGAACCTAAATCATGATGTTTATTCTCACGAAATCATGGTGTGTGGAGTTAAAAGAAATGTCAACCTCAACTCAAAGTATTGCATAATCCTTCATTTTAAAGCAAGATGAGCTGCAGTTGCTAAGTTTGGATGATAAGACCACCTTATATGGTACCTTAGAAAAGGTTTTCAGGATGATACTTTTATCATTCTCGGGTTTGGCGTTTTAGTCATTCATAATTTTGATTCGATGTCCTGGTATGCAGTTTCCACTAGTCTCTCGTAGTGGGAGATTACGCAAGTAGGAGTAGGATTGGATTGGAATATAGTTTTTATTTGTATCATTTGTAGTTTCACGCTTGTCAATTTACAAGTTTAACTATTATTATTTTTTTATTTCAATTTAGAAAAAAAATATAACAAGCATATAATTTAAAAGTGTACTTCGAAAAGAGTCTATCAAGATTTCATATGACTATATTTGTCTTTGAGTTTAAATCACAAAATAAAGTTGGTGAATATAATTTATGATTGTGTATAAGTTTCAAGGGGCACGTACGTTTCATGACTTCGTAATTATAATATATATACTTTTAATGGTACATAAAATAAGTTTCGGATCATCAGATATTTCCGGATATCCAGTCTTGAAGACGGGTATTTTTAGATAAATCCGATCGGATATTCGAAAATACCATATTTCGGATATCTAAGATGAACTTTTTTCCGATCGGTATCCAATTCGAAAATGTTCAGATATACGATTCGAAAAATCCGAAATCTGATCGGATACTTTTGAATAGCTCTTGGTAATAGTATGACAACACTGGTCCTTCAAGTCATGTCTTTGAGAATCTTAAGTCGTTTAAAATGAAAAGGATCATGATGTGTAACTTTTTCTTAGAGTCTGAATATCAAGAACACTCAACGATGTTTTCAAGAACATTTTTGGAAATTTTAGGAGGTGTTGGCAAAGTTATTAAAATCGCGATTCAAATCTTAAAATCTTACGATTTTACGATTCAAAATATCATAGACGATCCGATTCGCGATTCTAGACGATTCTATACATTTCTGTTGACTAGCGAAAACCTCGCAAGTTTAAATCATGCTAACAAAGAAAATAAGAGATATATATTGTTAGCTATTGCCAATATAGTGGGTAAAGAACTATTTTTTCCAATTTTTAGGTCTTTTAACTTATAATTTTAGCATATTCAATGAATATTGAGTGCAATATCTTGATTATACATGTTTGTAGAATCTTACGATTCTACGATTCGATTTTACGATTCGATTCAAAAGGTTGTTTTCGATTCAAACTAGAATCTCGATTTTAACAACATTGGGTGTTGGTCTACTATATATCAAACTAGGATTGACTACAACTTTATATGTGAAAGTTAGTGATACTTTTATTGAGTTTTTGCATCAACACATCCAATAATCTTAGCTAAAGTCATGATTAAAATCATTGTAGTATCTACTATGGAAATCCAACTTTCATGGAAGTTGAATTACTTCAGCTTAGAGTAACATAATTCTTTTGAACCACACATGGCCTTTGTAAAAGATAGAAGTTGAAATCATCAACCACAAGGATTGTTCATACATCTAAAAAGCATCAAGCATATATGTTTTGGCATCTAGTTTACACACGCTTAGTCAGAGACACTAAGTCATTACATTTCCTTGAAGTACATCACCTGTGGCCAAAAAGTACATCAATGATTGCTTAGAAGTACATCACCCAAAATTTAAAAGTACATCAACAATTACAAATGTTTAATTTCTAAAAGCATAAATTTGTAATAGTCTGGATCAAAAGAGATGGAAAAATTCTACCAAATCCAAGTTCTTGCTATCACTCGCTCATTTCATCGCCTCAACATTCTTCATATAGATTGTTGACCACACTAAGTTATCCTTAAAAATCTCACAACAGTATTTGCTTTGGTTCCAAAACTTTTCCAAAGATGACCCTAAAAACAAAATTAATATATTCATTATTAAATTTTTCAGAACGAGTTATTTCAACTCATAACCACAACAGTCTTAAACACAAAATTCATATCAACTCATAACCAATATGCAACAAGTGAAATCGAAACAAACTGATGTGATCAACATCTACGTCAATTACTTTTCTTCAAAATGTTGCTCACTTGGGTATGTTGTTGCAAATAGCTTAAAATAATCTACTAGTTGAGTAACTTTTTCGACCCTCTTTTGCAACACCTTTTTTTTCTCCTATGACAAGTATATATTTTTGTTTTGTGG
This sequence comes from Beta vulgaris subsp. vulgaris, assembly GCF_026745355.1. Lineage (NCBI taxonomy): Eukaryota > Viridiplantae > Streptophyta > Magnoliopsida > Caryophyllales > Amaranthaceae > Beta > Beta vulgaris. The sequence goes on along the minus strand of NC_079210.1, from coordinate 23,436,777 downwards.
TATATAACCTTTTAGTTCTAGTCTTATTGAACTAAATGCAATAAAAACTCACCACTCAATTCTAAGGCAAAACTCCTTCCTGCATTTACAAAAATTTTACTTCTGTTTTTTGTTTCCTACTCAAGTATTATAAGTCAAACTTTAATAATACCAATACATCACATTTAGCTAGCTAAAAGCTCAAGACACACAGAGTGAAAGCCATATACCAATACATCACATGTACATCAAACCCTGACCACACATATAACATAGGTACACTACAAGTACATTGAATCTCATATATGAGAAATTAAGTACACATATAAGTACTTAAAGTTGGAGAAAAAGACGTATATTAAAAGATAAAAGATTTTTTACCGGTCTGCTGCTCCCACCATCAATATCTACCTTGTTGCTAAGCAAAATAAATGGGAAGTTGTCAGTTAGGCTTGCCTATATACAAAGAAGAGTATTTCCCCCAGCCAACTGCAAATATCCCCCTCTACATTCCAAATAAAGCTAAGGATTTTTTATAGCCTACAAAAACAAAGGAAACCTCTCTCAATGATACCAACTTCGCAGAGATCTATGAAAACCATTCTTGAATTTTATTGTTCACATATTCACGCACTCTACAGTAGGAAAAAATCATGTTGTTTTAAAAAATACTAAAGAGATACATAAAATACAATTCAAGATGCATACAAAAAGAGCATCACTTCATGCCTTGATTGAATTCATAAATTGCAGTGGGATAACTCTATATATAATATATCATGCCTAACAATATGGAAACTTCTTTTCAAGTAGCATCAATTTTATAAAAAAATAGGAATGCATAATCACTCTCTGGCATTCAAACTCGATAGAACCATTCCCAAGAGTAGGAAGGTCAACCATAGGCAAGATGTCAACACAAACACCGAGATGCTTCTTATAAAACACTATACTCAATGTTTCAGTAAAGGTCTATATTAATTTTTTATCTTGTTGACTATAACTGAAATTTTGCACTAACTAACAAATCAAGCAATTGTGACACGTAATTTTGCACTAACTAGTCATAGCTTAAGTGTACATCCATAGTGACTTATAAGTACGTCATTGATGACTTAAAAGTACATCACTAATGGCTTAAAAGTACATCCCCTATTAGAAATGTTTAGTTTCAAAATCATACACACATAGATATCAGAGACTTTTAAAGGAAACTATAAACAGGAAATGCAACAAGAATTAAGAAGGCACATCACATCACTTCCAATATAGGTGCATTAATAAACTTGTAGATGTTTTACCATATTTTTACTTACTTAGCTTGAGCGATTCCACCAAATGATCTAGAATCGGATGGGTTCTATTTCAAAGAAGCAAAAACACGACAATTGAGGAAAACGCAATTATTATATTATTATACCTCTTAAAGTTCCCAACAGTCTGAGTGCCATTGGAACTGAAGGATTTAAGATTTCTTTGCTGTAATTTTACAAATTCATATTCAGAAAACGGAAATGAACCTTAAGCTAAAGAGGAGAGACAAAGCGAATAAGTAAGAGAGAGTAATTCTATTCAGAAAATGGAAACCAACCAAATGCGGATAATGTCGTTCTGATCGAGCTTTCTCCGATTCTTCTTGGCGTGCATTGTAGCCGACATCCTTAAATACAACGAGATTAATATTGAAATGTGACTTTCCATTGATAGTTGCAAAACTATAATCATACTGATACTAAATCGAGGAATCAATTAAATCTTGGCTAGATTTTGTAGAAACAGAGTCAAATGTAAATATCTTGCTATAACATTGAAAAGAATCTAAGAAACTGAAAAATGTAGTTTAGCACTTAGCATAGCTTGAAAATTTCTTAAGTTCAATCTAGTAAAAGATTGTATATAAAATTCCACTACAGAGTTAAAGTAAGTAGCACACTCAAACTAGGAATGTGAATTTTCAGAACTTCAAACCATAAACTGGAACATTGGCATATACATCAAAGATGATAAACTAAAGAAATCAACGCAAATAGA